>NW_027077746.1:730000-900000 GCF_963924675.1 Phocoena phocoena
ACCTGTCCCATAAACCCTCCCCGTGCCCTAACCCTAACCCTAAACCTAACCCTAACCCTAACCCTAATCCTTACCCGAAGCCTTACCATAAACGGTCCCCTAATCTTAACACGTACGCTAACACTAACCCGTACCCTAACACGTATGCTCACCCTAAACCATTGTCGTACCCTAACCTGTCCCCTAAACAGTCCCCATCCCCTAACCCTAAGCCTTAACCAAAGCCTTACCCTAACCCGGCCCCTAATCCTAAACCGTACGCTAACACTAACCCATACCCTAACACATACGCTCACCCTAAACCATTGTCGTACCATAACCTGTTCTGTAAACCGTCCCCATCCGCTTACCCTAACCCTAACCCTAACCCTAACCCTTACCCGAAGCCTTACCCTAACCCATCCCTTAATCCTAACTCATACGCTAACACTAACCCATACCCTAACACGTAGGCTCACCCTAAACCATTGTCGTACACTAACCTGTCCAATAAACCATCCCCGTACCCTAACCCTAACCCTAACCCTAACCCTAACCATTACCCAAAGCCTTACACTAACCCGTCCACTAAACCTAAAGCGTACGCTAAAACAAACCCATACCCTAACACATACGCTCACCTTAAACTGTTTTCGTACCCTAACCTGTCCCCTAAATCATCCCCTAACCCTAACCCTAACCCTAACCCTAACCCTTACCCGTAGCCTTACCGTAACCCGTCACCTCTTCCTACTCCGTACGTTAACACTAACTCGTACCCTAACACGTACGCTCACCCTAAACCGTTGTTGTACCCTAAATTGTCCCCTCAACCGTCCGCGTCCCCTAACCCTAACCCTAACACTAACCCTAAACCTTACCCGAAGCCTTACCCTAACCTGTCCCCTAATCCTAACCCGTACGCTAACACTAACCCGAACCCTAACACGTACGCTCACCCTAAACCGTTGTCGTACCCTAACCTGTCCCCTAAACCGTCCCCGTCCCCTAACCCTAACCCTAACCCTAACCCTTACCCGAAGCCTTACCCTAACCCGTCCCATAATCCTAACCCGTACGCTAACACTAACCGTTACCCTAACACGTACGCTCACCCTAAACCGTTTTCATATCCTAACCTGTCCCTTAAACCATCCCCATCCCCTAACCCTAACCCCAACCCGATCCCTAACCCTAAACCTTACCCCAAGCCTTAACCTAACCCGTCCCCTAATCCTAAACCGTACGCTAACACTAACCCGTACCCTAACACGTACGCTAACCCTAAACCGTTGTCGTACCCTAACCTGTCCCCTAAACCATCACCGTCCCCTAACCCTAAACCTAACCCTAACCCTAACCCTTACCCGAAGCCTTACCCTAACCCGTCCCCTAATCCTAACCCGTATGCTAACACTATCCCGTACCCTAACAAGTACGCTCACCCTAAACCGTTGTCGTACCGTAACCTGTCCCCTAAGCCGTCCCCGTCCCCTAACCCTAACCCTAACCATAACCCTTACCCCAAGCCTTACCCTAATATGTCCCCTAATCGTAACCCGTACGCTAACACTATCCCGTACCCTAACACGTACGCTCACCCTAAACCGTTGTCGTACACTAACCTGTCCCTTATACCGTCCCCGTCCCCTAACCCTAACCCTAACCCTAACCCTTACCCAAAGCCTTACTGTTACCGGTCCCCTAATCCTAACCCGTACGCTAACACTAACCCGTACCCTAACATTTACGCTCACCCTAAACCATTGTCGTACCCTAAACTGTCCCCTAAACCGTCCCCATCACCTAACCCTAACCCTAACCCTAACCCTAACCCTAACACTTACCCGAAGCCTTACCCTAAACCGTCCCCTAATCCTAACACGTACGCTAACACTAACCCGTACCCTAACACGTTCGCTCACCCTAAACAGTTGTCGTACCCTAACCTGCCCCCTAAACCGTACCCGTTCCCTAAACCTAACCCTAACCCTAACCCATATCCGAAGCCTTACCCTAACCCATCCCCTAATCCTAACCCGTACGCTAACACTAAAACGTACCCTAAAACGTACGCTCAGCCTAAACCGTTGTCGTACCCTAACCTGTCCCCGAAACCGTCCCTGTCCCCGTCCCCTAACCCTAACCCTAACCCTTTCCCGAAGCCTTACCCTAACCCGTCCCCTAAACCTAAACCGTACGCTAACACTAAACCATACCCTAACAAATACGCTCACCCTAAACCGTTGTCGTACGCTAACCTGTCCCCTAAACCGTCCCCATCCCCTAAACCTAACCATAACCCTAACCGTAACCCTAACCCTTACCCGAAGACTTACCCTAACCCGTCCCCTAATCCTAACCCGTACGCTAACACGAACCCGTACCCTAACATGTACGCAGACCCTAAACCGTTGTCGTACACTAACTTGTCCCAGAAACCGTCCAGGTCCCCTAACGCTAAAACTAAACCTAACCCTAATCCTAACACTTACCCGAAGCCTTACAGTAACCCGTCCCCTAATCCTAACCCGTACCCTAACACTAACCCGTACCCTACCACGTACGCTCAACCTAAACCGTTGTCGTACCCTAAACTGTCCCCTAAACCGTCCCCGTCCCCTAACCCTTACCCTAACCTTAAACCTAACGCTAACCCTTACCCGCAGCCTTACCATAACCCGTCCCCTAATCCTAAACCGTACGCTAACACTAACCCGTACCCTAACACTTACGCTCTCCCTAAACCGTTGTCATACACTAACCTGTCCCCTAAACCTTCCCCATCCCCTAACCCTAACCCTAACCCAAACCCTAACCCTATTCCTTACCCGAAGCCTTACCCTAACCAGTCCCCTAATCCTAAACCGTACGCTAACACTAACCCGTCCCCTAACACGTACGCTCAACCTAAACCGTTGTCGTACCCTAACCTGTCCCCTAAACCGTCCCCGTCCCCTAACCCTAACCCTATCCCTAACCCTAACCCTTACCCAAAGCCTTACCCTAAACCGTCCCCTAATCCTAACCCGTACGCTAACACTAACCCGTACCCTAACACGTACGCTCACCTTACACCATTGTCGTACACTAACCTGTCCTGTAAACCGTCCCCGTCACCTAACATTAACCCTAACCCTAACCCTAACCCTAACCCTTACCCGAAGCCTTACCTAAACCCGTCCCCTAATCCTAACACGTACGCTAACACTAACCCGTACCCTAACACGTACGCTCACCCTAAACCGTTGTCGTACCCTAACCTGTCCCCTAAACCGTCCCCGTCCCCTAACCCTAACCCTAATCCTAACCCTAACCCTAACCCTTACCCTAACCCTTACCCGAAGCCTTACCCTAAACAGTCCCCAAATCCTAACCCGTACGCTAACACTAACCCATACCCTAACACATACGCTCACCCTAAACAGTTGTCGTACCCTAACCTGTCCCCTAAACCGTCCCCGTCCCCAAACCCTAACCCTAACCCTAACCCTTACCCGAAGCCTTATCCTAACCCGTCCCTTAATCCTAAACCGTACGCAAACACTAACCCGTACCCTAACACGTACGTTCACCCTAAACCGTTGTCGTACGCTAACCTGTCCCCTAAACCATCCCCATCCCCTAAACCTAACCCTAACCCTAACCCTAACCCTAACCCTTACCCGAAGCTTTACCCTAACCAGTCCCGTAATCCTAACCCGTACGCTAACACTAACCCGTACCCTAACACGTACGCTCACCCTAAACCGTTGTCGTACCCTAAACTGTCCCCTAAACCGTCCCCGTCCCCTAACCCTAACCCTAAACCTAACCATTACCAGAAGCGTTACCCTAACCCATCCCCTAATCCTAACCCGTACGCTAAGACTAACCCGTACCCTAACACGTACGCTCACCCTAAACCGTTGTCCTACCCTAACCTGTCCCCTAAACCGTCCCCGTCCCCTAACCCTATCCGTAACCCTAACCGTAACCCTTACCCGAAGCCTTACCCTAACCCGTCCGCTAATCCTAAACCGTACGCTAACACTAACCCGTACCCTAACACGTACGCTCACCTTAAACCGTTGTCGTACCCTAACCTGTCCCCTAAACCGTCCCCGTCCCCTAACCCTAACCCTAATCCTAACCCTAACCCTAACCCTAACCCTAAACCCTAACCCTAACCCTAACCCTAAGCCTTACCCAAAGCCTTTACCTAACCCGTCCCCTAATCCTAAACGGTACGCTAACACTAACCCGTACCCTAACACGTACGCTCACACTAAACCATTGACGTACACTAACCTGTCCCATAAACCCTCCCCGTGCCCTAACCCTAACCCTAAACCTAACCCTAACCCAAACCCTAATCCTTACCCGAAGCCTTACCCTAACCCATCCCCTAATCCTAACCCGTACGCTAACACTAACCAATACCCTAACACGTACGCTCACCCTAAACTGTTGTCGTACACTAACCTGTCCCCTAAACCGTCCCCGTTCCCAAACCCTAACCCTAACCCTAACCCTAATCTTTACCCAAAGCCTTACCCTAACACGTCCCCTAATCCTAACCCGTACGCTGAATCTAACCCATACCCTAACACCTACTCTCACCCTAAACCTTTTTCGTACCCTAACCTATCATCTATACCGTCCCCGTCCCCTAACCCTAACCCCAACCCTAACCCTAAACCTTACCCGCAGCCTTACACTAACCTGTGCCCTAAACCTAACCCGTACACTAACACTAACCAGTACCCTAACACGTACGCTTAACCTAAACCCTTGTTGTACACTAACCTGTCCCCTAAACTGTCCCCGTCCTCTAACCCTAACCCTAACCCTAAACCTTACCCTAAGCCTTACGCTAACCCGTCCCCTAATCCTAACCCGTACGCTAACAGTAACCCGTACCCTAACACGTACGCTCACCCTAAACCGTTGTCATAACCTAACCTGTCCCCTAAACCGTTCCCGTCCCCTAACACTAACCCTAACCCTAACCATAACCCTTACCCGAAGCCTTACCCTAACCCGTCCCCTAATCCTAACCTGTATGCTAACACTAACCCGTACCCTAAAACTTATGCTCACCCTAAACCATTGTCGTACCCTAACCGGTCCCCTAAACCGTCCGCGTCCTCTAACCCTAACCCTAACCCTAACCCTAAACCTAACCCTAACACTTACCCGAAGCCTTACACTAACGCGACCCCTAATCCTAAGCCGTACGCTAACACTAACTCGTACCCTAACACATACGCTCACCCTAAACCATTGTCGTACCATAACCTGTTCCCTAAACCGTCCCCGTCCCCGTCCCCTAACCCTAACCCTAACCCTAACCCTTACCCGAAGCCTTACCCTAACCCATCACCTAATCCTATCTCGTACGCTAACACTAACTCGTACCCTAACACGTAGGCTCACCCTAAACTGTTGTCGTACACTAACCTGTCCCCTAAACCATCCCCGTCCCCTAACCCTAACCCTAACCCTAAACCTAACCCTTACCAAAAGAATTACCCTAACCCGTCCACTAATCCTAACGCTTATGCTAAAACTAACCCATACCCTAACACGTACGCTCACCTTAAACTGTTATCGTAGCCTAACCTGTCCCCTAAACCGTCCCCGTCACCTAACCATAACCCTAACCCTAACCCTAACCCTTACCCGAAGCCTTACCATAACCTGTCCCCTAATCCTACTCCGTACGTTAACACTAACCCGTACCCTAAAACGTAGGCTCACCCTAAACCGTTGTCGTAACCTAACGTGTCCCCTAAACCGTACCCGTCCCCTAACCCTAACCCTAACCCTTACCCGAAGCCTTACCCTAACCCTTCCCCTAATCCTAACCCGTACACTAAAACTAACCCATACCCTAACACCTACGCTCACCCTAAACCGTTTTCGTACCCTAACCTATCCTCTAAACCATCCCCATCCCCTAACCCTAACCCCAACCCTAACCCTAACCCTTACCTGCAGCCTTACCCTAACCCGTGCCCTAAACCTAACCCGTACACTAACACTAACCAGTACCCTAACACGTACGTTTAACCTAAACCCTTGTCGTACACTAACCTGTCCCCTAAACTGACCCCGTCCTCTAACCCTACCCGTAACCCTAACCCTAGCCCATACCCTAAGCCTTACGCTAACCCGTCCCATAATCCTAACCCGTACGCTAACAGTAACCCATACCTTAACACGTACGCTCACCATAAACCGTTGTTATAACCTAACCTGTCCCCTAAACCGTTCCCGTTCCCTAACCCTAACCCTAACCATAATCCTTAACCGAAGCCTTAACCTAACCCGTCCCCTAATCCTAACCTCTATGCTCACACTAACCCGTACCCTAACAAGTACGCTCACCCTAAACCATTGTCGTACCCTAACCTGTCCCCTAAACAGTCCACGTCCCCTAACCCTAACCCTAACCCTAACCCTAACCCTTACCCGAAGCCTTACACTAACCTGTCCCCTAATCCTAACCCATACGCTAACATTAACCCGTACCCTAACACGTACGCTCACCCTAAACCATTGTCATATCATAACCTGTTCCCTAAACCGTCCCCGTCCCCTAACCCTAACCCTAACACTAACCTTAACCCTAAACCTTACCCGAAGCCTTACCCTAACCCATCCCCTAATCCTAACTCGTACGCTAACACTAACCCGTACCATAACATGTAGGCTCACCCTAAACCGTTGTCGTACACTAACCTGTCCCCTAAACCATCCCCGTCCCCTAACACTAACCCTAAACCTAACCGTAACCCTAACCCTTACCCAAAGCCTTACCCTTACCTGTCCACTAATCTTAATGCGTACGCTAAAACTAACCCATACCCTAACACGTACGCTCACCTTAAACGGTTATCATACCCTAACCTGTCCCCTAAACCATCCCCGTCCCCTAACCCTAACCCTAACCCTAAACCTTACCCGAAGCCTTACCCTAACCCGTCCCCTAATCCTACTCCGTACGTTAACACTAACCCGTACCCTAACACGTACGCTCACCCTTAACCGTTGTTGTACCCTAAACTGTCCCCTAAACCGTCCCCGACCCCTAACCCTAACCCTAACTCTAAACCTTACTTGAAGCTTTACCCTAACCCGTGCCCTAACCCTAACACGTACGCTAACAATAACCCGTACCCTAACATGTACGCTCACACTAAACCATTGTCGTACCCCAACCTGTCTCCTAAACCATCCCTGTCCCCTAACCCTAACCCTAACCCTTACCCGAAGCCTTACACTAACCCGTCCCCTAATCCTAATGCGTACGCTAACACTAACCAGTACCCTAACACGTACGCTCACCCTAAACCGTTGTCGTACCAAAACCTGTCCCATAAACTGTCCCCGTCCCCGTCCCCTAACCCTAACCCTAACCCTTACCCGAAGCCTTACACTAACCCGTCGCCTAATCCTAACCCGTACGCTAAAACTAACCCATACCCTAACACGTACGCTCACCCTAAACCGTAGTCGTACCCTAACCTATCCTCTAAACCGTCCCCATCCCCTAACCCTAACCCCAACCCTAACCCTAAACCTTACCCGCAGCTTTACCATAACCCGTGCCCTAAACATAACCCATACACTAACACTAACCAGTACCCTAACACGTACGCTTAACCTAAACCTTTGTCCTACACTAACCTGTCCCCTAAACTGTCCCCGTCCTCTAATCCTAACCCTAACCCTAACCCTAGCCCTTACCCTAAGCCTTACGCTATCCCGTCCCCTATCCTAAACCGTACGCTAACAGTAACCCGTACCCTAACATGTACTCTCACCCTAAACCGTTGTCATAACCTAACCTGTCCCCTAAACCATCCGTGTCCCCTAACCATAACCCTAACCCTAACAATCCCCATCCCCTAACCCTAACCCTAATCCTAACCCAGGCCTAACCCTTACCCAAAGCCTTACCCTAACCCATCCAATAATCCTAACGCGTACGCTAAAACTAACCCATACCCTAACACGTACGCTCACCTTAAACTGTTATTGTACCCTAACCTGTCCCCTAAATCTCCCCGTCCCCTAACACTAACCTTAACCCTAACCCTAACCCTTACCCGAAGCCTTACCCTAAACTGTCCCCTAATCCTACTCTGCACGTTAACTCTAACCCGTACCCTAACATGTACGCTCACCCTAAACCGTTGTTGTACCCTAAACTGTTCCCTAAACCGTCCCCGTCCCCTAACCCTAACCCTCACACTAACCCTAAAACTTACCCGAAGCCTTACCCTAACCCGTCCCCTAAACCTAACCCGTACGCTAACACTAACCCATACCCTAACACGTACGCTCACCCTAAACCGTTGTAGTACCCTAACCTGTCCCCTAAACCGTCCCCATCCCATAACCCTAACCCTAACCCTAACTGTAACCCTAACCCGTACCCGAAGACTTACCCTAACCCGTCCCCTAATCCTAACCCGTACGCTAACACTAACCCGTACCCTAACAGGTACGCTCACCCTAAACCTTTGTCTTACACTAAACTGTACCCTAAACCGTCCCCGTTCCCGTCCCCATCCCCTAACCCTAAGCCTAACGCTACCCCTAACCCTTACCCAAAGTCTTACCAAAACCCGTCCCGTAATCATAACCCGTACGCTAACACTAACCCATACCTTAACACGTACGCTCTCTCTAAACCGTTGTCGTAACCTAACGTGTCCCCTAAACCGTCCCCGTCCCCTAACACTTACCCTAACCCTAACCCTAACCCTAACGCTTACCCGAAGCCTTACCCTAACACATTCCCTAATCCTAACCCGTACGCTAACACTAACCCATACCCTAACACGTACGCTCACCCTAAACCGTTGTCGTACCGTAACATGTCCCCTAAACCGTCCCCGTCCCCTAACCCTAACCCTAACGTTAACCCTAACCCTTACCCGAAGCCTTACCCTAACCCGTCCCCTAATCCTAAACCGTAGGCTAAAACTAACCCATACCCTAACACGTACGCTCACCCTAAACCGTTGTCGTACCATAATCTATCCTCTAAACAGTCCCCGTCCCCTAACCCTAACCCTAACCCTAACCCTAACCCTTACCCAAATCCTTACCCAAACCCGTCCACTAATCCTAACGCGTACGCTAAAACTAAACCATACCCTAACATGTACGCTCACCTTATACTGTTATCGTACCCTAACCTTTCCCCTAAACCATCCCCGTCCCCAAACCCTAACCCTAACCCTAACCCTAACCCTAACCCTAACCCTAACCCTTACCCGAAGCCTTATCCTAACCCGTCCCCTAATCCTACTCCGTACGTTAACACTAACCCATACCCTAACACGTACGCTCACCCTAAACCGTTGTTGTACCCTAAACTGTCCCCTAAACCGTCCCCGTCCCCTAACCCTAACCCTAGCCCTAACTCTAAACCTAACCCTTACCCGAAGCCTTACCGTAACCGGTCCCCTAATCCTAATGCGTACGCTAACACTAAGCAGTACTCTAACACGTACGCTCACCCTAAATCGTTGTCGTACACTAACCTGTCCCCTAAACCGTCCCCAACCCATAACCCTAACCCTAATCCTAACTCTAACCCTAACCCTTACCCGAAGCCTTACCCTAACCCGTACCCTAATCCTAACGCATACGCTAACACTAACCCGTACCCTAACACGTACGCTCACCCTAAATCGATGTCGTACCCTAACATGTCCAGTAAACCGTCCCCGTCCCCGTTCCCATACCCTCACCCTAACCCTAACCCTACCCCTAACCCTTACCCAAAGCCTTACCCTAACCCGTCCCCCAATCCTAACCCATACACTAACATTAACCCGTACCTTAACACGTACGCTCACCCTAAACCGTTGTCGTAATCTAACGTGTCCCCTAAACCGTCCCCGTCTCCTAACACTAACACTAAACCTAACCCTAACCCTAACCCTTACCCGCAGCCTTACACTAAACTGTGCCCTAAACCTAAGCCTTACACTAACACTAACCAGTACTCTAACACGTACCCTTAACCTAGTCACTTGTCATACAATAACCTGTCCCCTAAATTGTCCCCGTCCTCTAACCCTAACCCTAACCCTAACCCTAACCCTAACCCTAGATCTTACCCTAAGCCTTACGCTAACCCGTCCCCTAATCCTAAACCGTAAGCTAAAAGTAACCCATACCCTAACACGTACGCTCACCCTAAACCGTTGTCGTACCCTAACATGTCCCCTAAACCGTCCCCGTCCCCTAACCCTAACCCTAACCCTAACCCTTACCCGAAGCCTTACACTAACCCGTTCCCTAATCCTAACCTGTACGCTAAAAGTAACATATACCCTAACACGTACGCTCACCCTAAACCGTTGTCGTACCCTAACCTATCCTCTAAACCATCCCCGTCCCCTAAACCTAACCCCAACCCTAACCCTAACCCTTACCCACAGCCTTACCCAAACCCGTGCCCTAAACCTAACCCGTACACTAACACTAACCAGTACCCTAACATGTATGCTTAACCTAAACTTTGTCGTACACTAACCTGTCCCCTGAACTGTCCCCGTCCTCTAACTCTAAACCTAACCCTAACCCTAGCCCTTACCCTAAGCCTTAGGCTAACCCGTCCCCTAATCCTAACCCGTACGCTAACAGTAACCCGTACCCTAACACGTACGCTCACCCTAAACCGTTGTCATAACCTAACCTGTCCCCTAAACCGTTCCCGTCCCCTAACCCTAACCCTTACCCTAACCCTAAACATAACCCTTACCCGAAGCCTTACCCTAACCGGTCCCCTAATCCTAACCTGTATGTTAACACTAACCCGTACTCTAAAACGTACGCTCACCCTAAACCATTGTCGTACCCTAAACTGTCCCCTAAACTGTCCGAGTCCCCTAACCCTAACCCTAACCCTAACCCTAACCCTAAACCTAACCCTAACCCTTACCCAAAGCCTTACACTAACCCATCCCCTAATCCTAACGCGTACGCTAACACTCACAAGTACCCTAACACGTACGCTCACCCTAAACCGTTGTCGTACCCAAACCTGTCCCCTAAAGCGTCCCCATCCCCTAACCCTAACCCTAGCCCTAACTCTAAACCTAACCCTTACCCGAAGCCTTACCCTAACCCGTCCCTTAATCCTAATGCGTACGCTAACACTAACCAGTACTCTAACACGTACACTCACCCTAAATCGTTGTCGTACACTAACCTGTCCCCTAAACCGTCCCCATCCCATAACCCTAACCCTAACCCTAACTCTAACCCTAACCCTTACCCGAAGCCTTACTCTAACCCGTCCTCTAATCCTAACCCATACGCTAACACTAACCCGTACCCTAACACGTACGCTCACCCTAAATCGTTGTCGTACCCTAACCTGTCCCCTAAACCGTCCGAGTCCCCTAACCCTAACCCTAACCATAACCCTAAACCTAACCCTAACCCTTACCCGAAGCCTTACACTAACCCGTCCCCTAATCCTAAGCCGTACGCTAACACTAACACGTACCCTAACACATACGCTCACCCTAAACCATTGTCGTACCATAACCTGTCCCCTAAACCGTCCCCTAACCCTAACCCTAACCCTAACCTTAACCCTTACCCTTACCCAAAGCCTTACCCTAACCCATCCCCTAATCCTAACTCGTACGCTAACACTAACTCGTACCCTAACACATAGGCTCACCCTAAAACGTTGTCGTACACTAACCTGTCCCCTAAACCATCCCCGTCCCTTAACCCTAACCCTAACCCTAACCCTTACCGAAAGAATTACCCTAACCCGTCCACTAATCCTAATGCTTATGCTAAAACTAAACCATACCCTAACACGTACGCTCACCTAAAACTGTTCTCGTACCCTAACCTGTCCCCTAAACCGTCCCTGTCCCCTAACCCTAACCCTAAACCTAACCCTAACCCTAAACCTAACCCTTACCCGAAGCCTTACCCTAACCCGTCCCCTAATCCTACTCCGTACGTTAACACTAACCAGTACCCTAACACGTACGCTCACCCTAAACCGTTGTTGTACCCTAAACTGTCCCCTAAACCGTCCCCGTCCCCTAACGCTAACCCTAACACTAACCCTAAACCTTACCCGAAGCCTTACCCTAACCCGTCCCCTAATCCTAACCCGTACGCTAACAATAACCCGTACCCTAACACGTACGCTCACACTAAACCATTGTCGTACCCTAACCTGTCCCCTAAACCGTCCCCGTCCCCTAACCCTAACCGTAACCCTTACCCGAAGCCTTACACTAACCTGTCACCTAATCCTAACACGTACGCTAACACTAACCAGTACCCTAACACGTACGCTCACCCTAAACCGTTGTCATACACTAACATGTCCCCTAAACCGTCCCTGTCCCCTAACCCTAACCCTAACCCTTAGCCGAAGCCTTACCCTAACCCGACCCCTAACCCGAACCCGTAGGCTAACACTAACCCGTACCGTAACACGTACGCTCACCCTAAACCGTTGTCGTACCCTAACCGGTCCCCTAAACCGTCCCCATCCCCTAACACTAACCCTAAACCTAACCCTAAACCTAACCCTAAACCTTACCCGAAGCCTTACACTAACCCGTCCCCTAATCCTAACCCATACGCTAACACTAACCCATACCCTAACACGTACGCTCACCCTAAATCTTTGTCGTATCCTAACCTTTCCCCTAAAACGTCCCCGTCCCCTAACTATAACCCTAACACTATCCCTAACCCTAACCCTTACCCGAAGCCTTACCTTAACCCGTCACCTAATCCTAACACGTACGCTAACACTAACCAGTACCCTAACACGTACGCTCACCCTAAACGGTTGCCATACCCTAACCTGTCTCCTAAACCGTCCCCGTCCCCTAAACCTAACCCTAACCATAACCCTAACGCTTACCAAAGCCTTACTGTAACCCGTCCACTAATCCTAACACGTACGCTAACACTAACCCGTACCCTAACACGTACGCTCACCCTAAACTGTTGTCGAACCCTAACCTGTCCCCTAAACCGTCCCCATCCCCTAACCCTAACCCTAACCCTAAACCTAACCCTTACCCGAAGCCTTCCCCTAACACGTCCCTTAATCCTAATGCATACGCTAACACTAACCAGTACCCTAACACGTACGCTCACCATACACCGTTGTCATAGCCTAACCTGTCCCTTAAACCGTCCCCGTCCCCGTACCCTAAACCTAAGCCTAACCCTAACCCTAACCCTTACCCGAAACCTTACACTAAACCGTCCCCTAATCCTATACTGTACGCTAACACTAAACCGTACCCTAACACGTATGCTCACCCTAAACCGTTGTCGTACCCTAACCTGTCCCCTAAACCGTCCCCGTCCCCTAACCCTAACCCTAATCCTAACACTTACTCGAAGCCTTACACTAACCCGTCCCCTAATCCTAACCCGCACGCTAACAATAAACCATACCCTAAAACGTGCGTTTACCCTAAAACGTTGTCGTACCCTAACCTGTACCCTCAACCGTCCCCGTACACTAACCCTAACCCTAACCCTAACCCTAAACCTAACCCTTACCCGAAGCCTTACCCTAACCCATCCCCTAATCCTAACCCGTACGCTAACACTAACCCGTACCCTAACACGTACGCTCACCCTAAATCTTTGTCATACCCTAACATGTCCCCTAAACCGTCCCTGTCCCCTAACCCTAACCCTAACCTTAACCCTAACCCGAAGCCTTACCCTAACCCATCCCTTAATCCTAACTCGTACACTAATACTAACCCATACCCTAAAACGTACGCTCACCCTAAACAGTTGTCATAACCTAACCTGTCCCATAAACCGTCCCCATCCCTTAACCCTAACCCTAAATCTGACCCGAAGCCTTACCCTAACCCGTCCCCTAATCCTAACCCGTACGCTTACACTAACCCGTACCGTAACACGTACGCTCACCCTAAACCGTTGTCGTACCCTAACCTGTCCCCTAAACCGTCCCCATCCCCTAACCCTAACCCTAACCCTAACCCTTACCCGAAGCTTTACACTAACCCTTCCCCTAATCCGAACCCGTACACTAATACTAACCCGTACCCAAACGTACGCTCACCTTAAACCGTTTTCATACACTAACCTGTCCCCTAAACTGTCCCCTTCCCCTAATCCTTACCCTAACCCTAACCGTAACCCTAAACCTTACACTAACCCGACCCCTAATCCTAACCCGTACGCTAACACTAACCCGTACCCTAAAACGTACGCTCACCTAAACTGTTGTCATATCCTAACCTTGCCCCTAAACCCTCCCCGTCCCCTAACCCTAACCCTATGCCTAACCCTAACCCTTACCCGAAGCCTTACCCTAACCCGTCACCTAATGCTAACCCGTACGCGAAAGCTAACGTTACCCTAAAACGTATGCTCACCCTAAACCTTTGCCGTACGCTAACCTGTCTCCTAAACTGTCCCCGTCCCCTAAACCTAACCCTTAACCTAACCCTAACGCTTACCGGAAGGCTTACACTAACCCGTCCCCTAATCCTAACTCGTACGCTAACACTAACCCTTACCCTAACACGTACGCTCACCCTAAACCGTTGCCGTACCCTAACCTTTCCCCTAAACCGTCCCCGTCCCCTATCCCTAAACCTGACCCTAACTCTAAACCTTACCCGAAGCCTTACCCTAACCCGTCCCCTAATCGTAAACCGTACGCTAACACTAACCCATAACATAACACGTACGCTCACCCTAAAACGTTGTCGTACCCTAACCAGTCCCCTAAACCGTCCCCGTTCCCTAAAACTAACCCTAACCCTAACCCTTACCAGAAGCCTTACGCTAAACCGTCCCCTAATCCTAACCTGTACGCTAACACTAACTGGTACCGTAACACGTACGCTCACCCTAAACATTTGTCGTAACATAACCTGTCTCCTAAACCGTCCCCTTCCCTAACCCTAAACCTAACCCTAATCCTAACCGGTCCCCTAAACCGTCCTCATCCCCGTCCCCTAACCCTAAGCCTAACCCTAACGCTAACCCTTACCCGAAGCCTTACCCTAACCCGTCCCCTAATCCTAACCCGTACGCTAACACTAACACGTACCCTAACATGTACGTTTACCCTAAACCATTGTCGTACACTAACCTGTCCCCTAAACCGTCCCCGTCCCCTAACCCTTACCCTAACCCTAATCCTAACCAGTCCCCTAAACTGTCCCCGTTCCCGTCCCCTAACCCTAAGACTAAACCTAACGCTAACACTTACCCGAAGCCTTACACTAACCCGTCCCATAATCCTAAACCGTACGCTAACACTAACCCATACCCTAACACGTACGCTCACCCTAACCGTTTGTCATACTCTAACCTGTCCCCTAAACCGTCCCCTTCCCCTAACCCTAACCCTAACCCTTACCCTAACCATAACCCTTACCCGAAGCCTTACCCAAACCCGTCTCCTAATCCTAAGCCGTACGCTAACACTAACCCGTACCCTAACACGTACGCTCACCCTAAACCGTTGTCGTATCCTAAACTTTCCCCTAAACCGTCCCCATCCCCTAACCCTAACACTAACCCTTTCCCTAACCCTAACCCTTACCCGAAGCCTTACCCTGACCGGTCACCTAATACTAACCCGTACGCTAACACTAACCCGTAGCCTAACACGTACACTCACCCTAAACCGTTGCCGTACCCTAACCTGTCCCTTAAACCGTCCCCGTCCCCTAGCCCTAACCCTAAACCTAACCCTAAACCTTACCTGAAGCCTTACCCAGACCCGTCCCCTAATCCTAACCCGTACGCTAACACTAAACCGTACCCTAACACCTACACTCACCCTAAAACTTTTTCGTATCCTAACCAGTCCCCTAAACCGTCCCCGTACCCTAACCATAACCCTTACCCTAACCCCAACACTAACCCTTACCCGAAACCTTACCCTAAACCCTCCCCTAATCCTAACCCGCACGCAAACACTAACCCGTGCCCTAACATGTATGCTCACACTAAACCGTTGCCGTACCCTAACCTGTCCCCTAAACCTTCCCCGTCCCCTAAACCTAACCTTAACCCTAACCCTAACCCTTACCTGAAGCCTTACCCTAACCCGTCCCCTAATCCTAACCTGTACGCTAACACTAACCCGTACCGTACCACGTACGCTCACCCTTAACCGTTGTCGTACCCTAACCTGTTCCCTAAACTGTCCCTGTCCCCTAACTCTAACCGTAACCCTTACCCGAAGACTTACCCTAACCCGTCCCCTAATGCTAACCCGTACGTTAACACTAACCCGTACCCTAACACGTACGCTCACCCTAAACCGTTGTCTTACCTAACCCGTCCCCTAAACCGTCCCTGTCCCATAACCCTAACCCTAACCCTTACCCGAAGCCGTACCCTAACCGGTCCCCTAATCCTAACCCGTACACTAACACTAACCTGTACCCTAACATGTACGCTCACCCTAAACCGTTGTCATACCTTAACCTGTCCCCTAAACCCTCCCCGTCCCCTAACCCTAACCCTAACCCTAACCCTTACCCGAAGCCTTACCCTAACACGTCCCCTATACCTAATCCGTACGCTAACACTAACCCGTACCCTAACACCTACGCTCACCCTAAACCGCTGTGGTATCCTAACCTTTTCCCTTAACCGTCCCCGTCCCATAATGCTTAACCTAAATCTTTACAGATGCCTGTCCCTAAACCGTCCCCAAATCCTAACCCATACGCTAACACTAAACTGTACCCTAACACGTAGGCTCACCCTAAATCGCTGTCGTACCCTAATCTGTACCGTAAACCGTCCCTTTCCCCAACCCTATCCCTCACCCTAACACTTACACGAAGCCTTACTCTAACCTGTCCCCTAATCCTAACCCAAATTCTAACACTGACCAGTACCCTAACATGTACGCTCACCCTAAAGCATTGTCGTACCCTAACCTGTACCCTAACACGTCCTCATCCACTAACCCTAACTCTAACACTTACCTGAAGCCTTACCCTAACACATCCCCTAATCCTAAACCGTGCGCTAACACTAACCCATACCCTAACTCGTACGATCACACTAAACCGTTGTCTTACACTAACCTGTACTCTAAACCTTCCCTGTCCCCTAACCCTAACCCTAATCCTTACCGGAAAAGTTACCCTAACCCGTCCCCTAATCCTAACCCGTATGGTAACATTTACACCTACCCTAACTTGTATGCTCAATGAAAACCGTTGTCATACACTAACCTGTACCTAAACAGTCCCTGTCCCATAACCCTAACCCTAACCCTTATCCGAAGCCTTACCCTAACCCGTCACCTAAGCCTAACTGGTACGCTAACACTAACACCTACCCTAACATGTACACTCACCCTAAACCATTGTCTTCCCCAAACCTGTACCTTAAATCGTCTCTGGCCCTGTCCCCTAACATTAACCATAACCCTAACCCTTACCCGAAGCCTTATCCTAACCCGTCCCCTAATCCTAATCCGTACGCCAACACTAACCCATACCCTTACACCTACGCTCACCTTAAATCGTTGTCGTACCCTAAATTGTACCCTAAACCGTTCCCATTCCCTAACCTAATCCCTAACCCTAACCATAAACCTAATCATTACCCGAAGCCTTAGTCTAAACTGTCCCCTAATCCTAAACCGTATGCTAGCACTAACACATACCCTAATATGTACACTCAACCTAAACTGCTGTCGTATTCTAACCTATACCCTAAACCGTTCCCATCCCCTAACCCTAACCCTAACCCGACGTCTTACCCTATCCCTTCCACTAATCATGGACCATACACTAACACTAAACCTTACCCTAACATGTATTCTCACACTAACACATTGTGGTACCCTAACCTGTACCTTGAACCGTCTCCATCTCCTAACCCTAACCCTAACCCTAACCCTTACCCTAAGCCTTACCCTAACCCGTCCCCTAATTCTAACCCATATGCTAACACTAACCTGTGCCCTAACATGTATGCTCACCCTAAACTGTTGTCGTACCCTAACCTGTACCCTAAACCATCCCTGTCCCTGTTCCCTAACACTAACACATACCCGAATCATGTCTCTAAACCTTACACTAATCCTAACCCTTATGGTAGCACTAACATGTACCCTAAAACATACGCTCACCCTAAACTTTTGTCATTCCCTAACCTGTATCCTAAATGGTCCCAGTCCCCTAACAATAACCCTAAACCTAAACCTAAACCTAACCCTTATGTGAAGCTTTACCCTAACCCGTCCCTTAATCCTAACCCGTATGCTAATACTAACCCATAACCTAACACGTACGCTCACCCTAAATCATTGTCATACCCTAACCTGTACCATAAATCGTCGTTGTCCCCAACCTCAAACCGTTTCCCGAAACCTTATACTAACCCTTCCCCTAATCCTAACCCGTAAACTAACACTAACATGTACCCTAACACTTACGCTCACCCTATACCGTTGTCGTACCTTAAATTGTACCCTAAACTGTCCCCATCCCCTAACCCTAACCCTAACCCGAACCCTTACCCAAAGCCTTACGCTAACCCATCGGTAATCCTAACCCGTACGCTATCACTAACCTGTATCCTAACATGTACACTCACACTAAACAATTGTCGTACCCTATCCTGTACCCTAAAACGTCCCCATCCCCTAAACCTAAACTTAAGCCTTAGCCGAAGCCTTACCCTAACACCTCCCGTAATCCTAACCCGTTTGCAAACACTAACCCATACCTTAACACGTGTAGTCAACCTAAACTGTTGTCATACTCTAAACTGTACCCTAAACCGTCCCCGTCCCCCAACCCGAACCCTAAATCTTACCCTTACCCGAAGTCTTACCTTAACCTGTCCCATAATCCGAAACTGTACGCTAACGCTAACCCATACTCTATCACGTACACTCACCCTAAACCGTTGTCATACCCTAACCTGTAACAAAAACCGTCCCCATCCCCTAACCTTAACCCTAACTCTTATCCGAAACCTTACCCTAACACGTCCTCTAATCTTAACCCATACGCTAACACTAACCCATAGCCTAAAATGTACGCTCAACCAAAACTCTTGTTTTACCCTACACTGTACCCTAAACCGTCCCCATCCCCTAACCCTAACACTTTCCCTAAACCTTACAGTAACCCGTCCCCTAATCTAAACCCGTACGCTAACACTAACTCTTACTCTAACTGCTATGCTCACCCTAAACCTTTGTCTTACACTAACCTGTACCCTAAACCGTCCCTGTCTCCATCCCCTAACCCTAACCCTAACCCTACCCCTAACCCTTACCTGAAGCCTTACCCTAACCCATCCCCTAATCCTAAACTGTACGCTAACCCTAACCAATACCCTAACACATACGCAGACCTTAAACCATTGTCCTACCATGATCTGAACCGTAAACCATCCCTGTGCCCTAACCCTAACTCTAAACCTAACCCTTTCCCAAAGCATTACACTAACCCGTCCACTAATCCTAACCCATACACTAACATGAACCCATCCCCTAACATATATGTTCTACTTAATTAGTTGTCGTACCCCAACCTGTATCCTAAACCTTCCCCATACCCTAACCCTAAACTTAACACTAACCCTTACCCAAAGCCTTACCCTAACACGTCATCTAACCCTAAACCGTACGCTAACACTAATACGTACCCTAACTGTTACGCTCACCCAAAAATGTTGTCATACCTAACCTGTACACTAAACCATTCCCGTCCCCTAACCCAAATGCTAAAACTAACCCTTACACCAAACCTTACCCTAACCCTAACCCGTACACTAACACTATCCCGTACTCTAATACATACGCTCACCCTAAACCTTACCCGTCCCCTGAGCCTAACCCTAAACCTAACCCTTACCCAAAGCCGAACCCTAACGCGTCCCCTATTCCTAACCAGTTCACTTACACTAAACCATACGCAAACACGTACGCTCCCCTAAACCATTGTCGTACGCTAACATGTACCCTAAACCATCCCCTTCCCCTAACCCTACCCCTAACACTTATGCGAAGACTTACCCTAACCCGTCCCCTACTCCTAGCCCATACGGTGACACTAACCATTACCGTAACACGTATGCTCACCCTAAACCGTTTTCGTACCCTAACCTTTACCCGAATCCGTCCCTGTCCATTAACCCTAACCCTAAACCTTACGTGAAGCCTTACCTTAACCTGTCTCCTAATGTTAATCCATACACTAACACTAATCCGTACCCTCACACCTATGCTCACCCTAAATTGTTGTAGTAATATAACCTGTACCTTAAACCATCCCCATCCCCAAACCCTAACCCTAACCACAACCCAGAGCACTTCCTCTTATGGTTCTTTACCTTAGGGAAATGAAATCAAAAAGACACATCTATGCCAAAGTTTGGGATGGCTCCTTTTACAAGAACCTCGTCTATGATACAAGTTAAATATCCCAGAAAGGGAAATTTGGAAAAAGAATTAGTGGTACTTACCTACAACTGAATATCACTCAGCAATGAAATCTATGTCTTCAGGTCCGAAGCAACATAATGAGTGGATTCAGGTATGATGATTCTAAGTGAAATAAGTCACACAGAAAAAGAAACATCATAAGATGTCACTAATACACGGAACTTAATCTTGGCTACACATGAATTGAATTACAAAACAGAACAGGGTCTCAAATTTAGAAAACCTACTTATGCTTGCTTAATGGGAAAGGTGGGTTGGGCTGCTGCATAAAACCAGAGAATGAAATTAGCACACATACCGTTCCTAAAACAAATATGTAATAGAATAGACCTACTCCTTGCTCAACGAAATGGACTTGACACCCCATATTCAAGACCTAGGAATATACCTGACTAGTAAGAATCTAAAAACCTATGGATTTATATGTCCCCGTAAGAGAATCAAGCGTGTGTACAGCAGCATAAACGCAGCAGTGAAAATCATCTAAATCCCATTATCAATATAAATTTCAAGAAAAACCACAATAACAGAGAAATACAGAACAATTCTTAAATATTTCAATCAGGGCTAGTGATGCAACCTGGATTCAGCACATCTACACCTAGAGCTGGGTGAGACATAAGGCAGAACACTTGGGCTCATTGGTTTGTTGAGGTTCGGTGAGCAAAAGCAGACCCTTTGAAGTCATACTGCATGGTACCTATTCCATGAGTCCCAACTGTCCAGGTTAAAGGGATTCTTCTTTCAGCTAAAAAATGCACGGGGAGCCCAGAATATTGTCCACTGTGTGATCTGGAAACGTTTTTAAAGGCATCTCAAATTTCATTCCCTTGTACTCGGGCTCGGCATTCCAGATGCTTTACTAACACTCACCCAACTAGGTGAGTCGGTGCCTTTAACCTCCTGTTTGGCCCAGTTTGCAATTTCTGCGGAAGATGAACAGGAATAGGGAGAACCAATGAGAAAGTAGCTGTAGATGTTTGGAAGGGCAAATTTAAGTCTCATTTCCCAACAGGAAGATGAATTAACCAAATGCTCAGCATACACTGCCGGAACCAGATTAGGGTCTGAAGCTATCTTGCGGTTTTGCAGTCAGCTCACAAGAAAGCGAGTTGGAGAAAGGAGCTCAGGGGCACTGTAATTCACAAACCTGCACAGTTATAAGTGACAGCAATCATCCAAAATTATATTGAAGTAAGGCTGCGAAGAGGACTTGAAAGTGAGGCAGAATTGCAGGAAACCAATCTGGGAGGAAGATTGGAGTTGCATTTAAAACATAGGAAAACAGGCAGAACGAGGACAATGATGCACTTGGCAAAAAAAGCGCGTATGCTTTTTTCCTGAATATATTCAGGAAAAAACGCATACGTGCTTTTTGGCCAAATAAGCAAGCATGAAAAGGAAATCTGCACTACAATAAAGTCAAACTCCCCCCCCAGATCAAAAGGGCCATCTATAAAAAGTGTAAAATTCCAAAGCCAGGAAACACCACCAAGAAGAGGGAGCCTTGTTATGCCGATGGGCGGGACGTAAATTGCCAACAGCCATTCTGGAGACCTGTATGGTGTTTCCTGAAACACGTAAGAAACAAAGCAACACAGACTATGGTACTTCCACTTATGGTCCTATAGCTTACGGAAATTAAAATCAAAAACAGACAGCCACCCCAATATTTGGGACGGCTGTGTTCACAAGAAGCTCGTCTACAGTATCAGGTAAATATCCCAGAAAGCAAAAAATGGATAAAGAAGTTGTGGCACGTAAGTACAATGCAATATCACTCAGCAATGAAATCTGTGTCATCAGGCCCGTAGCGGCATAGTGAGTGGATGCAGGTACGGTGATTCTACGTGAACTACGTCACACAGAAAAAGAAACATCATAAGATATCACTAATACACGGAATGTAAACTTGACTACACATGAACTGAATTACAAAACAGAACAGGGTCTCAAATTTAGAAAACCAACTAGTGCTTGCTTATGGGGAAAGGTGGGTTGGGGTGCTGCGTAAAACCAGAGACTGAAATTAGCACAGATAACTTTCCATAAGCCAAATATGTAATAGACAAGGCCTACTCCTTGCTTAAAGAAATGGACCCAACACCACATATTCAACGCCTAGGAATATACCTGACTAGGAAGAATCTTAAAACCCATGGATATATATGTCTCCGTAAGAGAATCAAGCATGTGTACAGCGGCCGAAACGCAGCAGTGAAAATCCGATAAATCCCATTATCAAATTAATTTCGAAAACAAAACACAAAGACAGTGAAATAGAGAGCAATTCTTAAATAATTCACTCAGGGCATGTGATGCAACCGGGATTGACCACATCTACACCCAGAGCTGGTTGAGACATAAGACTGGACACTTCAGGCTGATAGCATTGGTGAGTTTCGGTGAGCAAATGCAGACCCTTTGAAGTCATACTGCATGGTACCTATTCCATGGGTCCCAACTCTCCAGGTTCAAGGGATTCTTCCTCCAGCTAAAACATGCATGGGAAACCCAGAGAATCGTCCACCGTGTGATTGGGAAACGATTTAAAATGCATCTCAGTTTTCGTATCCTGGTCCTCGGGTTCACCATTCCAGATGCTTTACTAACACTCTCCCCGCTTGGAAAGTCAGTGCCTTTAACCTCCTCTTTGGCACAGCTTGCAATTTCTGTGCAAGATGAACAGGAATAGGGAGAACCAATGAGAGACTAGCTATAGGTGTCTGCACGGGCAAATGTAACGCTCATTTCCCACCAGGAAGAGGAATTAACCAAAGGCTCAGCATGCCCTGCCGGAAACAGATTAGGGCCTGAAGCAATCCTGCGGTTTTGTGCCCAGCTCACAAGAAAGCAAGTTGAAGAAAGGAGCTCAGGGGCACTGTAATTCACAAACTTGCAGAGTTATAAATGACAGCTATCCTCCAAAAATATATTGAAGTAAGCCTGCGAAGGGGACTTGAAAGCAGGGCAGAATTTCAGGAAAACGATTGCAGGGGGTAGACTGGAATTGCCCTGAAAGCATAGGAAAAGAGGCAGAAGGTCGACAATGATGCACTTGGCCAAAAAGGGCGTATGCGTTTTTTCCTGAATATATATATTCAGGAAAAAACGCATACGCACTTTTTGGCCAACCAAGCAAGCCTGTAAAGGAAATCTGCACTACAATGAAATCTCACTGCCCCCCCGGGCAAAAGGGCCTTCTGAAAAAAGTGTAAAATCCAGAAAGCTAGGACAGGATATGGAGAACAGGGAGCCTTGTTATGCTGAATGGCAGGATGTAAATTGCCAACAGCCACCCTGGAGAAATGTATGGTGTTTCGTGAAACACGTAAGAAACAAAGCAACACAGCCTATGGCACTTCAACTTATGGTCCTATAGCTTACGGAAATTAAAATCAAAAACAGACAGCCACCCCAATATTTGGGACGGCTGTGTTCACAAGAAGCTGGTCTACAGTATCAGGTAAATATCCCAGAAAGCAAAAAATGGATAAAGAAGTTGTGGCACGTACGTACAATGCAATATCACTCAGCAATGAAATCTGTGTCATCAGGCCCGTAGCAGCATAGTGAGTGGATGCAGGTACGGTGATTCTACGTGAACTACGTCACACAGAAAAAGAAACATCATAAGATATCACTAATACACGGAATGTAAACTTGACTACACATGAACTGAATTACAAAACAGAACAGGGTCTCAAATTTAGAAAACCAACTAGTGCTTGCTTATGGGGAAAGGTGCGTTGGGGTGCTGCATAAAACCAGAGACTGAAATTAGCACAGATAACTTTCCATAAGCCAAATACGTAATAGACAGGACCTACTCCTTGCTCAACGAAATGGACCCAACACCACATATTCAATGCCTAGGAATATACCTGACTAGGAAGAATGTTAAAACCCATGGATATATATGTCTCCGTAAGAGAATCAAGCATGTGTACAGTGGCCGAAACGCAGCAGTGAAAATCCGATAAATCCCTTTATCAAATTAATTTCGAAAACAAAACACAAAGCCAGTGAAATAGAGAGCAATTCTTAAATAATTCACTCAGGGCATGTGATGCAACAGGGATTGACCACATCTACACCCAGAGCTGGTTGAGACATAAGGCAGGACACTTCAGGCTGATAGCATTGGTGAGTTTCGTTGAGCAAATGCAGACCCTTTGAAGTCATACTGCATGGTACCCATTCCATGGGTCCCAACTCTCCAGGTTCAAGGGATTCTTCCTCCAGCTAAAACATGCATGGTAACTCCAGAGTATCATCCACCGTGTGATTGGGAAACGATTTAAAATGCATCTCAGTTTTCGTATCCTGGTCCTCGGGTTCACCATTCCAGATGCTTTACTAACACTCTCCCCGCTTGGAGAGTCAGTGCCTTTAACCTCCTGTTTGGAACAGCTTGCAATTTCTGTGCAAGATGAACAGGAATAGGGAGAACCAATGAGAGACTAGCTGTAGGTGTCTGCACGGGCAAATGTAATGCTCATTTCCCACCAGGAAGAGGAATTAACCAAAGGCTCACCATGCCCTGCTGGAAACAGATTAGTGCCTGAAGCAATCCTGCGGTTTTGTGCCCAGCTCACAAGAAAGCGAGTTGAAGAAAGGAGCTCAGGGGCACTGTAATTCACGAACCTGCAGAGTTATATATGACAGCTATTCTCCAAACGTATATTGAAGTAAGCCTGCGAAGGTGACTTGAAAGTGGGGCAGAATTTCTGGAAAACGATTGCAGGGGGTAGACTGGAATTGCCCTGAAAGCATAGGAAAAGAGGCACAACGTCGACAATGATGCACTTGGCCAAAAAGGGCGTATGCGTTTTTTTCCTGAATATATTCAGGAAAAAACGCATACGCCGTTTTTGGCCAACCAAGCAAGCCTGTAAAGGAAATCTGCACTACAATGAAATCTCACTGCCCCCCCGGGCAAAAGGGCCATCTGAAAAAAGTGTAAAATCCAGAAAGGTAGGACAGGATATGGAGAACAGGGAGCCTTGTTATGCTGATTGGCAGGATGTAAATTGTGAACAGCCACCCTGGAGAAGTGTATGGTCTTTCCTGAAACACGTAAGAAATAAAGCAACACAGCCTATGGCAATTGCACTTATGGTCCTATTACTTAAGGAAATTAAAATCAAAAACAGAGAGCCACCCCAAAGTTTGGGACGGCTGTGTTCCCAAGAAGCTCGTCTACAGTACAAGGTAAAAATCCCAGAAAGCAAAAAATGGATAAAGAAGTTGTGGCACGTACGTGCCATGCAATATCACTCAGCAATGAAATCTGTGTCATCAGGCCCGTAGCGGCAAGGTGAGTGGATGCAGGTACGGTGATTCTACGTGAATTACATCACACGGAAAAAGAAACATCATAAGATATCACTAATACACGGAATGTAAACCTGACTGCACATGAACTGAATTACAAAAGAGAACAGGGTCTCAAATTTAGAAAACCAACTAGTGCTTGCTTATGGGGAAAGGTGCGTTGTGGAGTTGCATAAAACCAGAGACTGAAATTAGCACAGATAACTTTCCATAAGCCAAATATGTAATAGACAAGACCTACTCCTTGCTCAACGAAATGGACCCAACACCACATATTCAACGCCTAGGAATATACCTGACTAGGAAGAATCTTAAAACCCATGGATATATATGTCTCCGTAAGAGAATCAAGCGTGTGTACAGCGGCCGAAACGCAGCAGTGAAAATCCGATAAATCACATTATCAAAATAAATTTCGAAAACAAAACACAAAGACAGTGAAATAGAGAGCAATTCTTAAATAATTCACTCAGGGCATGTGATGCAACCGGGATTGACCACATCTACAACCAGAGCTGGTTGAGACATAAGGCTGGACACTTCAGGCTGATAGCATTGGTGAGTTTCGGTGAGTAAATGCAGACCCTTTGAAGTCATACTGCATGGTACCCATTCCATGGGTCCCAACTCTCCAGGTTCAAGGGAGTCTTCCTCCGGCTAAAACATGCATGGGAAACCCACAGTATGGTCCACCGTGTGATTGGGATACGATTTAAAATGCATCTCAGTTTTCGTATCCTGGTCCTCGGGTTCACCATTCTAGATGCTTTACTAACACTCTCCCCGCTTGGAGAGTCAGTGCCTTTAACCTCCTGTTTGGCACAACTTGTAATTTCTGTGCAAGATGAACAGGAATAGGGAGAACCAATGAGAGACTAGCTATAGATGTCTGCACAGGAAAATGTAACGCTCATTTCCACCAGGAAGAGGAATTAACCAAAGGCTCAGCGTGCCCTGCCGGAAACAGATTAGGGCCTGAAGCAATCCTCCGGTTTTGTGCCCAGCTCACAAGAAAGCGTGTTGAAGAAAGGAGCTCAGGGGCACTGTAATTCACAAACCTCCAGAGTTATAAATGACAGCTATCCTCCAAAAATATATTGAAGTAAGCCTGCGAAGGGGACTTGAAAGCGGGGCAGAATTTCAGGAAAACGATTGCAGGGGGTAGACTGGAATTGCCCTGAAAGCATAGGAAAAGAGGCAGAACGTCGACAATGATGCACTTGGCCAAAAAGGGCGTATGCGTTTTTTCCTGAATATATTCAGGAAAAAACGCATACGCCCTTTTTGGCCAACCAAGCAAGCCTGTAAAGGAAATCTGCACTACAATGAAATCTCACTGCCCCCCGGGCAAAAGGGCCATCTGAAAAAAGTGTAAAATGCAGAAAGGTAGGACAGGATATGGAGAACAGGGAGCCTTGTTATGCTGATTGGCAGGATGTAAATTGCCAGCAGCCACGCTGGAGAAGTGTATGATGTTTCCTGAAACAGGTAAGAAACAAAGCAACACAGCCTATGGCACTTCCACTTCTGTTCCTATAGCTTACGGAAATTAAAATCAAAAACACAGAGCCACCCCAAAGTTTGGGACGGCTGTGTTCCCAAGAAGCTCGTCTACATTACCAGGTAAATATCCCAGAAAGCAAAAAATGGATAAAGAAGTTGTGTCACGTATGTGCAATGCAATATCACTCAGCAATGAAATCTGTGTCATCAGGCCCGTAGCGTCATAGTGAGTGGATGCAGGTACGGTGACTCTACGTGAACTACGTCACACAGAAAAAGAAACATCATAAGATATCACTAATACACGGAATGTAAACTTGACCACACATGAATTGAATTACAAAACAGAACTGGGTCACAAATTCAGAAAACCAACTAGTGCTTGCTTATGGGGAAAGGTGCGTTGGGGTGCTGCATAAAACCAGAGACTGAAATTAGCACAGATAACATTCCATGAGCCAAATATGTAATAGACAAGACCTACTCCTTGCTCAACGAAATGGACTCAAAACCACATATTCAACGCCTAGGAATATACCTGACTACGCAGAATCTTAAAACCCATTGATTTATATGTCTCCGTAAGAGAATCAAGCGTGTGTACAGCGGCATAAACGCAGCAGTGAAAATCCGATAAATCGGATTATCAAAATAAATTTCAAAAACAAAACACTAAGACAGTGAAATAGAGAGCAAATCTTAAATAATTCACTCAGGGCATGTGATGCAACCGGGATTGACCACATCTATACCCAGAGCTGGTTGAGACATAAGGCTGGACACTTCAGGCTGATAGCATTGGTGAGTTTCGGTGAGCAAATGCAGACCCTTTGAAGTCATACTGCATGGTACCTATTCCATGGGTCCCAACTCTCCAGGTTCAAGGGATTCTTCCTCCAGCTAAAACATGCATGGGAAACCCAGAGTATCGTCCACCGTGTGATTGGGAAACGATTTCAAATGCATCTCAGTTTTCGTATCCTGGTCCTCGGGTTCACCATTCCAGATGCTTTACTAACACTCTCCCCACTTGGAGAGTCACTGCCTTTAACCTCCTCTTTGGCACAGCTTGCAATTTCTGTGCAAGATGAACAGGAATAGGGAGAACCAATGAGAGACTAGCTGTAGGTGTATGCACGGGCAAATGTAACGCTCATTTCCCACAAGGAAGAGGAATTAAACAAAGGCTCTGCGTGCCCTGCTGGAAACAGATTAGTGCCTGAAGCAATCCTGCGGTTTTGTGCCCAGCTCACAAGAAAGCGAGTTGAAGAAAGGAGCTCAGGGGCACTGTAATTCACAAACCTGCAGAGTTATAAATGACAGCTATCTTCCAAAAGTATACTAAAGTAAGCCTGCGAAGGGAACTTGAAAGCGGGGCAGAATTTAAGGAAAACGATTGCAGGGGGTAGACTGGAATTGCCCTGAAAGCAAAGGAAAAGAGGCACAACGTCGACAATGATGCACTTGGCCAAAAAGGGCGTATGCGTTTTTTCCTGAATATATTCAGGAAAAAGTGCATACGCACTTTTTGGCCAACCAAGCAAGCCTGTAAAGGAAATCTGCACTACAATGAAATCTCACTGCCCCCCGGGCAAAAGGGCCATCTGAAAAAAGTGTAAAATGCAGAAAGGTAGGACAGGATATGGAGAACAGGGAGCCTTGTTATGCTGATTGGCAGGATATAAATTGTGAACAGCCACCCTGGAGAAGTGTATGGTGTTTGCTGAAACACATAAGAAATAAAGCAACACAGCCTATGGCAATTGCACTTATGGTCCTATTGCTTACGGAAATTAAAATCAAAAACAGACAGCCACCTCAATATTTGGGACGGCTTTGTTAACAAGAAGGTCGTCTACAGTATCAGGTAAATATCCCAGAAAGCAAAAAATGGTTAAGGAAGTTGTGGCACGTACGTACAATGCAATATCACTCAGCAATGAAATCTGTGTCATCAGGCCCGTAGCGGCATAGTGAGTGGATGTAGGTACGGTGATTCTACGTGAACTACGTCTCACAGAAAAAGAAAGATCATAAGATATCACTAATACACGGAATGTAAACTTGACTACACATGAACTGAATTACAAAACAAAACAGGGTCTGAAATTTAGAAAACCAACTAGTGCTTGCTTATGGGGAAAGGTGCCTTGGGGTGCTGCATAAAACCAGAGACTGAAATTAGCACAGATAACTTTCCATAAGACAGATATGTAATAGACAAGACCTACTACTTGCTCAACGAAATGGACCCAACACCACATATTCAACGCCTAGGAATGTACCTGACTAGGAAGAATCTTAAAACCCATGGATATATATGTCTCCGTAAGAGAATCAAGCATGTGTACAGTGGCCGAAACGCAGCAGTGAAAATCCGATAAATCCCATTATCCAAATAATTTTCAAAAACAAAACACAAAGACACTGAAATAGAGAGCAATTCTTAAAAAATTCACTCAGGGATTGTGATGCAACCGGGATTTACCACATCTACACCCAGAGCTGGTTGAGACATAAGGCTGGACACTTCAGGCTGATAGCATTGGTGAGTTTCGGTGAGCAAATGCAGACACTTTGAAGTCATACTGCATGGTACCCATTCCATGGGTCCCAACTCTCCAGGTTCAAGGGATTCTTCCTCCAGCTAAAACATGCATGGGAAACCCAGAGTATCGTCCACCGTGTGATTGGGAAACGATTTAAAATGCATCTCAGTTTTCGTAACATGGTCCTCGGGTTCACCATTCCAGTTTCTTTACTAACACTCTCCCCACTTGGAGAGTCAGTGCCTTTAACCTCCTCTTTGGCACAGCTTGCAATTTCTGTGCAAGATGAACAGGAATAGGGAGAACCAATGAGAGACTAGCTGTAGGTGTCTGCACGGGCAAGTGTAACGCTCATTTCCCACCAGGAAGAGGAATTAACCAAAGGCTCAGCGTGCCCTGCTGGAAACAGATTAGTGCCTGAAGCAATCCTGCGGTTTTGTGCCCAGCTCACAAGAAAGCGAGATGAAGAAAGGAGCTCAGGGGCACTGTAATTCACAAACCTGCAGAGTTATAAATGACAGCTATCTTCCAAAAGTATATTGAAGTAAGCCTGCGAAGGGGACTTGAAAATGGGGCAGAATTTCAGGAAAACGATTGCAGGGGGTAGACTGGAATTGCCCTGAAAGCATAGGAAAAGAGGCACAACGTCGACAATGATGCACTTGGCCAAAAAGGGCGTATGCTTTTTTTCCTGAATATATTCAGGAAAAAACGCATACGCCCTTTTTGGCCAACCAAGCAAGCCTGTAAAGGAAATCTGCACTACAATGAAGTCTCACTGCCCCCCAGGCAAAAGGGCCATCTAAAAAAAGTGTAAAATCCAGAAAGGTAGGACAGGATATGGAGAACAGGGAGCCTTGTTATGCTGATTGGCAGGATGTAAATTGTGAACAGCCACCCTGGAGAAGTGTATGGTGTTTCCTGAAACACCTAAGAAATAAAGCAACACAGCCTACGGCAATTGCACATATGGTCCTATTGCTTAGGGAAATTAAAATCAAAAACAGAGAGCCACCCCAAAGTTTGGGACGGCTGTGTTCCCAAGAAGCTCGTCTACAGTACCAGGTAAATATCCCAGAAAGCAAAAAATGGATAAAGAAGTTGTGGCACGTACGTGCAATGCAATATCCCTCAGCAATGAAATCTGTGTCATCAGGCCCGTAGGGGCATAGTGAGTGGATGCAGGTACGGTGATTCTACGTGAACTACGTCACACAGAAAAAGAAACATCATAAGCTATCACTAATACACCGATGTAAACTTGACTACACATGAACTGAATTACAAAACAGAACAGGGTCCCAAATTTAGAACACCAACTAGTGCTTGCTTATGGGGAAAGGTGCCTTGGGGTGCTGCATAAAACCAGAGACTGTAATTAGCACAGATAACATTCCATAAGCCAAATATGTAATAGACAAGACCTACTCCTTGCTCAACGAAATGGACTCAACACCACATATTCAACGCCTAGGAATATACCTGACTAGGAAGAATCTTAAAACCCATGGATTTATATGTCACCGTGAGAGAATCAAGCGTGTGTACAGCGGCATAAACGCAGCAGTGAAAATCCTATAAATCCCATTATCAAAATTAATTTCAAAAACAAAACACAACAACAGTTAAATAGAGAGCAATTCTTAAATAATTCACTCAGGGCATGTGATGCAACCGGGATTTAACACATCTACACCCAGAGCTGGTTGAGACCTAAGGCTGGACACTTCAGGCTGATAGCATTGCTGAGTTTTGGTGAGCAAATGCAGACCATTCGAAGTCATACTGCATGGTACCTATTCCTTGGGTCCCAACTCTCCAGGTTAAAGGCATTCTTCCTCCAGCTAAAACATGCATGGGAAACCCACAGTATGGTCCACCGTGTGATTGGGAAACGATTTAAAATGCATCTCAGTTTTCGTATCCTGGTCCTCGGGTTCACCATTCCAGACGCTTTACTAACACTCTCCCCGCTTGGAGAGTCAGTGCCTTTAACCTCCTCTTTGGCACAGCTTGCAATTTCTGTGCAAGATGAACAGGAATAGGGAGAACCAATGAGAGACTAGCTGTAGGTGTCTGCACAGGCAAATGTAATGCTCATTTCCCACCAGTAAGAGGAATTAACCAAAGGCTCAGCGTGCCCTGCTGGAAACAGATTAGTGCCTGAAGCAATCCTGCGGTTTTGTGCCCAGCTCACAAGAAAGCAAGTTGAAGAAAGGAGCTCAGGGGCACTGTAATTCACAAACCTGCAGAGTTATAAATGACAGCTATCTTCCAAAAGTGTATTGAAGAAAGCCTGCGAAGGGGACTTGAAAGCGGGGCAGAATTTCAGGAAAACGATTGCAGGGGGTAGACTGGAATTGCCCTGAAAGCATAGGAAAAGAGGCACAACGTCGAAAATGATGCACTTGGCCAAAAAGGGCGTATGCGTTTTTTCCTGAATATATTCAGGAAAAAACGCATACGCCCTTTTTGGCCAACCAAGCAAGCCTGTAAAGGAAATCTGCACTACAACGAAGTCTCACTGCCCCCCGGGCAAAAGGGCCATCTGAAAAAAGTGTAAAATCCAGAAAGGTAGGACAGGATATGGAGAACAGGGAGCCTTGTTATGCTGATTGGCAGGATGTAAATTGTGAACAGCCACCCAGGAGAAGTGTATGGTGTTTCCTGAAACACGTAAGAAATAAAGCAACACAGCCTATGGCAATTGCAATTATGGTCCTATTGCTTAGGGAAATTAAAATCAAAAACAGAGAGCCACCCAAAATTTGGGACGGCTGTGTTCCCAAGAAGCTCGTCTACAGTACCAGGTAAATATCCCAGAAAGCAAAAAATGGATAAAGAGGTTGTGGCACGTACGTGCAAAGCAATATCACTCAGCAATGAAATCTGTGTCATCAGGCCCGTAGCAGCATAGTGAGTGGATGCATGTACGGTGATTCTACGTGAACTACGTCACAAAGAAAAAGAAACATCATAAGATATCACTAATACACTGAAGGTAAACTTGACTACACATGAACTGAATTACAAAACAGAACAGGGTTGCAATTTTAGAAAACCAACTAGTGCTTGCTTATGGGGAAAGGTGCCTTGGGGTGCTGCATAAAACCAGAGACTGAAATTAGCACAGATAACATTCCAGAAGCCAAATATGTAATAGACAAGACCTACTCCTTGCTCAACGAAATGGACTCAACACCACATATTCAACGCCTAGGAATATACCTGACTAGGAAGAATCTTAAAACCCATGGATATATATGTCTCCGTAAGAGAATCAAGCGTGTGTACAGCGGCCGAAACGCAGCAGTGAAAATCCGATAAATACCATTATCAAAATAAATTTCGAAAACAAAACACAAAGACAGTGAAATAGAGAGCAATTCTTAAATAATTCACTCAGGGCCTGTGATGCAACCGGGATTGACCACATCTACACCCAGAGCTGGTTGAGACATAAGGCTGGACACTTCAGGTTGATAGCATTGGTGAGTTTCGGTGAGCAAATGCAGACCCTTTGAAGTCATACTGCCTGGGACCCATTCCATGGGTCCCAACTCTTCAGGTTCAAGGCATTCTTCCTCCAGCTAAAACATGCATGGGAAACCCAGAGTATCGTCCACCATGTGATTGGGAAACGATTTAAAATGCATCTCAGTTTTCGTATCCTGGTCCTCGGGTTCACCATTCCAGATGCTTTACTAACACTCTCCCCGCTTGGAGAGTCAGTGCCTTTAACCTCCTCTTTCGCACAGCTTGCAATTTCTGTGCAAGATGAACAGGAATAGGGAGAACCAATGAGAGACTAGCTGTAGGTGTCTGCACGGGCAAATGTAATGCTCATTGCCCACCATGAAGAGGAATTAACCAAAGGCTCAGCATGCCCTGCTGGAAACAAATTAGGGCCTGAAGCAATCCTGCGGTTTTGTGCCCAGCTCACAAGAAAGCGAGTTGAAGAAAGGAGCTCAGGGGCACTGTAATTCACAAACCTGCAGAGTTATAAATGACAGCTATCCTCCAAAAATATATTGAAGTAAGCCTGCGAAGGGGACTTGAAGCGGGGCAGAATTTCAGGAAAACGATTGCAGGGGGTAGACTGGAATTGCCCTGAAAGCATAGGAAAAGAGGGAGAACGTCGACAATGATGCACTTGGCCAAAAAGGGCGTATGCGTTTTTTCCTGAATATATTCAGGAAAAAACGCATACGCCCTTTTTGGCCAACCAAGCAAGCCTGTAAAGGAAATCTGCACTACAATGAAGTCTCACAGCCCCCCGGGCAAAAGGGCCATCTGAAAAAAGTGTAAAATCCAGAAAGGTAGGACAGGATATGGAGAACAGGGAGCCTTGTTATGCTGATTGGCAGGATGTAAATTGTGAACAGCCACCCTGGAGAAGTGTATGGTGTTTCCTGAAACACGTAAGAAATAAAGCAACACAGCCTATGGCAACTGCACTTATGGTCCTATTGCTTAGGGAAATTAAAATCAAAAACAGAGAGCCACCCCAAAGTTTGGGACGGCTGTGTTCCCAAGAAGCTCGTCTACAGTACCAGGTAAATATCCCAGAAAGCAAAAAATGGATAAAGAAGAAGTGACACGTACGTACAATGCAATATCACTCAGCAATGAAATCTGTGTCATCAGGCCCGTAGTGGCATAGTGAGTTGATGCAGGTATGGTGATTCTACGTGAACTACGTCACACAGAAAAAGAAACATCATAAGATATCACTAATACATGGAATGTAAACTTGACTACACATGAACTGAATTACAAAACAGAACATGGTCGCAAATTTAGAAAACCAACTAGTGCTTGCTTATGGGGTAAGGTGCGTTGGGGTGCTGCATAAAACCAGAGACTAAAATTAGCACAGATACCTTTCCATAAGCCAAATATGTAATAGACAAGACCTACTCCTTGCTCAACGAAATGGACCCAACACCACATATTCAACGCCTAGGAATATACCTGACTAGGAAGAATCTTAAAACCCATGGATATATATGTCTCCGTAAGAGAATCGTGCGTGTGTACAGCGGCATAAACGCAGCAGTGAAAATCCGATAAATCCCATTATCAAAATAAATTTCAAAAACAAAACATAAAGCCAGTGAAATAGAGAGCAATTCTTAAATAATTCACTCAGGGCATGTGATGCAACTGTGATTGACCACATCTACACCCAGAGCTGGTTGAGACATAAGGCTGGACACTTCAGGCTGATAGCATTGGTGAGTTTCGGTGAGCAAATGCAGCCTCTTTGAAGTCATACTGCATGATACCCATTCCATGGGTCCCAACTCTCCAGGTTCAAGGGATTCATCCTCCAGCTAAAACATGCATGGGGAACCCAGAGTATCGTCCACTGTGTGATTGGGAAACGATTTAAAATGCATCTCAGTTTTCGTATCCTGGTCCTCGGGTTCACCATTCCAGATGCTTTAATAACACTCTCCCCGCTTGTAGAGTCAGTGCCTTTAATCTCCTGTTTGGCATATCTTGCAATTTCTGTGCAAGATGAACAGGAATAGGGAGAACCAATGAGAGACTAGCTGTAGGTGTCTGCACGGGCAAATGTAATGCTCATTTCCCACCAGGAAGTGGAATCAACCAAAGGCTCAGCATGCCCTGCTGGAAACAGATTAGTGCCTGAAGCAATCCTGCGGTTTTGTGCCCAGCTCACAAGAAAGCGAGTTGAAGAAAGGAGCTCAGGGGCACTGTAATTCACAAACCTGCAGAGTTATAAATGACAGCTATCCTCCAAAAATATATTGAAGTAAGCCTGCAAAGGGGACTTGAAAGCGGGGCAGAATTTCAGGAAAACGATTTAAGGGTTAAACTGGAATTGCACTTAAAGAATAGGAAAAGAGGCAGAACGTCGATAATGATGCACTTGTCCAAAAAGTGCGGATGCTTTTTTCCCTAAATATATTCAGGAAAAAACGCATGCGCACTTTTTGGCCAACCAAGCAAGCTTGTAAATAAATCTGCACTCCAATGAAGTCTCAGTGTCCCCCAGGGCAAAAGGGCCATTTAAAAATATTGTAAAATCCAGAAACGGAGGACAGGCAATGGAGAACAGGGATCCTTATTATGCTGATGCATATGATGTAAATTGCCGACAGCCATTCTGCAGAAGTGTTATGTGTTTCCTGAAACACGTAAGAAACAAAGCAACACAGCCTATGGCACTTCCACTTATGGTCCTACAGCTTAGGGAAATTAAAATCAGAAACACCCAGCCACCTCAAAGTTTGGGACCTCTCTGTTCACAAGAACCTCGTTTACAGTACCAGGCAAATATCTCAGAGAGCAAACAATGGATAAAGAAGTTGTGGTACGTACATACAATGGAATATCACTCAGCAATGAAATCTGTGTCTTCAGGCCCATAGCGGCAAAGTGAGTGGATTCAGGTATGGTGATTCTACGTGAAATAAGTCACACATAAAAAGAAACATCATAAAATATCTCTAATACACAGTATGTAATCTTGACTACACATGAACTGAATTACAAAATAGAACAGTCTCAAATTTAGGAAACCAACTTGTGCTTGCTTGTGGAGAAAGGTGCGTTGGAGTGCTGCATAACACCAGAGACTGAAATTAGCACAGATACCGTTCCATAAGCCAAATATGTAATAGACAAGACCTACTCCTTGCTCAACGAAATGGACTCAACACCACATATTAAACGCCTAGGAATATACCTGACTAGGAAGAATCGTAAAACCCATGGATTTATATGTCTCCGTAAGAGAATCAAGAGTGTTTACAGCGGCATTAACGCATCAGTGAAAATCCGATAAATCCCAGTGTCAAAAAAGAATTTCAAAAACAAAACACAATGACAGTGAAATAGAGAGCAATTCTTAAATAACTCACACAGGGCATGTGATGCAACCTGGTTTACCACATCTACACCCAGAGCTGGGTGAGAGATAAGGCTGGACCCTTTGGGCTGATAGCATTGGTGAGGTTCAGTGAGCAAATGCAGACCCTTTGATGTCATACTGCCTGGTACCCATTCCATGGTTCCCAACTCTCCAGGTTCAAGGGATTCTTCCTCCAGCTAAAACATGCATGGGAAAACCAGAGTATGCTCCACCGTGTGACTGGGAAACCTTTTTACATGCATGTCTGTTTTCGTCCCCTGGTACTCAGGTTCACCATTCCAGACCCTTTTCTTACACTCTCCCCATTTGGAGAGTCAGTGCCTTTAACCTCCTGTTTGGCACTGCTTGCAATTTCTGCGCAAGATGAACAGGAATACGGAGAACCAATGGGAGACTATCTGTAGGTGTGTGCACGGGCAAATATTTTTTTTAACATCTTTATTGGGGTATAATTGCTTTACAATGGTGTGTTAGTTTTTGCTTTATAACAAAGTGAATCAGCTATACATATACATATGCTCCCTGTGTCTTCCCTCTTGTGTCTCCCTGCCTCCCTCTGTCCCCCTTCCACCCCTCCAGGCTGTCCCAACACCCCGAGCTCATATCCCTGTGCCTTGCGGCTGCTTCCCCCTTGCTATCTACCTTACTACATTTGTTAGTGTGTATATGTCCATGACTCTCTCTCGCCCTGTCAAAACTCACCATTCCCCCTCCCCATATCCTCAATTCCGTTCTCCAGTAGGTCTGCGTCTCTATTCCTGTCTTATCCCTAAGTTCTTCATGACATTTTTTTCCTTTAAATTCCATATATATGTGTTAGCATACGCTATTTGTCTTTTTCTTTCTGACTTACTTCACTCTGTATGACAGACTCTAGGTCTATCCATCTCATTACAAATAACTCAGTTTCATTTCTTTTTAAGGCTGAGTAATATTCCATTGTGTATATGTGCCACATCTTCTTTATCCATTCGTCCGATGATGGGCACTTAGGTTCTTTCCATCTCCGGGCTATTGTAAATAGAGCTGCAATGAACATTTTGGTACATGACTCTTTTTGAATTTTGGTTTTCTCAGGGTATATGCCCAGTATGCACGGGCAATTTTAACACTCATTTCCCAACAGGAAGAGGAATTAACCAAAGGCTCAGCATGCCGTGCTGGAACAAGATTAGGGCCTGAAGCAATCCTGCGGTTTTGTGGCCAGCTCACAAGAAAGCGAGTTGAGGAAAGGAGCTCAGGGGCACTGTCATTCACATACCTGCAGACTTATAAATGACAGAAATCGTACAAAAATATATTGAATTAAGGCTGCGAAGAGGACTTGACAGTGGGGCAGAATTGCTGGAATCCGATTTCAGGAGGTAGACGTGAATTGCTCTGAAAGCATAAGAGAAGTGGCAGAACCTCGTCAATGAAGCACTTGGCCAAAAAGGGCATATGCATTTTTTCCAGGGCCATCATTAATGGGAGTAGGAGGCGCCCAGCATGCTCCAGTGGCCAACAGAGGGCCCACGTCGCCAAGGCGATGTGAGCTAGCCAGGCAGGAGTGACCTGACATCAGAGGGCCCACCTCACAGAATGGTAGGGAACCCAGCCAGGATCAGACTCTCCCCAGAGGGCCCACATCACCAAGGTGATGGGAACCAGGCAGGAGTGTCCTCACACCCGTGGGGCCACATCATCAAAAGTTGAGGTACCCAGCACATGTGGCCTCAAACCAGAGGACCCACATCACCATGGGTTTCGGAGTGAGGCAGGCAGGATTAACCTCACAACACATGTCCCATTGTATACAAAATGTGTGGAAACCAGCAGTTGGATCTTCCTAGCAGGCGGCCCAGAGCACTGAGGCTATGAGATCCAGGCCGGCATGAACTCACAACAGAGGGCCCTCATTGTGATTCTGTAAGCAACCCAGCCGTTGTGACCTCAGAGCAGAAGGCCCACATCCCCATGGGGAAGGGAAACAAGCAGGAGTGTCATCGCAAGAGTGGGCACACATGAAAAAATGTGGGGAGCCCAGCAATTAGTGCCTGATGCCAGAGGGCCCTCATCACCGAGGGGCGGTGGCTCCCAGCCAGCTCCGACTGCTACCAGAGGGGCAACGTCGCCAATGCGGAGTGCGACAACCAGGCAGGAGTGACCTCAGAGCAGAGGGTCAACCTCACAGAAGTGTGAAGAACCAAAGAGGATCAGATTCTCACCAGAGGGCCCACATCACCAAGGGAATGGGAACCAGGCAGGAGTGTCCTCACACTAGTGGGGCCACATCACCGAAAAGTGAGGGACCCAGCACACGTGGCCTCAAACCAGAAGACACACATCACAAGGGAGCTGGGATTGAGGCAGGCAGGAGGAGCCTCAAAACAGAGGGACCATAGAATTAAAGAGGTGAAGAATCCTGCACTTGGAACCTCCCAGCAGGCGGCCAGGAGCAGTGAGACTATGGGATCCAGGCCGGAGTGATCTCACACCAGAGGGCCGTCATCATGAAACTGTGAGCAACCTAGGCGTTGGGATCTCAGAGCAGAAGGCCCACATTCCAATGGGGTTGGGAACCTGTCAGAAGTGTACTCGCACCACAGGGCACACAGCAGAGAATTTAGGGAACCCAGGAGTTAGGGCCTGACGCCAGAGGGCCCTCATTACCAAGGGGAGGAGACTCCAATCAGGCACCAACACCCAACTGAGGTCCCACGTCGCCAAGGTGACGTGTGACAGCCAGGTAGGAGTGACCTCACCGCAGAAGGCCTACCTCACAGAAGGGTGAGGAACACAGCCAGGATAAGACTCTCACCACAGGGCCCACATCACCAAGGTGATCAGAACCAGGCAGGAGAGTCTTCACACCAGTGTGGCCACATCATAGAAAGGTGAGGAGCCCAGCACATGTGGCCTAAACCAGAAGACCCACATCTCCAAGGGGCTTGGAATGAGGCAGGCAGGAGTAGCCTCACAACACAGGGCCCATAGAATAAAAAAGCTGAGGAATCCAGCAATGGGAACCTCCCAGCAGGCGGCCAAGAGCACCAAGTCTATGCGATTCAGGCCGCAGTAAACTCACAGCAGAGGGTCCACATTATGAAACTGCGAGCAACCCAGCCATTTGGACCTCAGAGCAGAAGGTCCACATCCCCAAGGTGTTGGGAGCATGGCAGGAGTGTCCTCGCACCACTTAGCACATATCAGAAAATGTGGGTACCCAGCAGTTAGGGCCTGACGCCAGAGGGCCCTCATCACTGAGGGGAGGAGGCTCCCAGCATGTTCCAACTACCACAAGAGGGCCCACGTCGCCAAGGCGGGGTGTGCCAGCCAGGCAGGAGTGACCTCACAGCAGACGGCCCACCTCAAAGAAGTGTGAGGAACCCAACCAGGATCAGACTCTCACCAGAGGGCCCATATCACCAAGGGGACGGGAACCAGGCACGAGTGTCCTCACACCAGTGGGGCCACATCACTAAAAGATGAGGAAACTGGCACATGTGGCCACAAACCAGAGGACCTACATCACCAAGGGGCTGGGAGTGACACAGGCAGGAGGAGCCTCCCAACACAGGGCCCAAAGAATAAAAAAGGTGAGGAACCCAGCAGTTGGAACTTCCCAGCAGGCGGCCCAGAGTACAGAGGCTATGGGATCTAGGAATGAGTGAACTAACACCAGAGAGCTAACATCAGGAAACTGTGAGCAACCCAGTCGTTGGAACCTCAGAGCAGAAGGCCCATATCGCCATGGGGATGGGAACAATTCACGAGTGTCCTGGCATCACTGGGCTCACATCAGAAAACCTGGGGAGCCCAGCAGTTAGAGCCTGACGACAGAGGGACCTCATCACCGAGGATAGGAGTCTCCAAAAGGATCCAACTGCCACCAGAGGGCCGAAGTCACCAAGGCAATGGGAGCAAGCCAGGCAGGAGTTACCTCAGAGCACAGGGCCCACCTCACAGAACGGTAAGGAACCCAGCCAGGATCAGACTCTCACCAGAGGCGCCACATCACCAAGGGGCTGGGAAACAGGCACGAGTGTCCTCACACCATTGGGGCCACATCATCGAAAGGTGAGGGACCCAGCACACGTGGCCTCACACCAGAGGACACACATCACAACGGGGCTGGGATTGAGGCAGGCAGGAGGAGCCTCAAAACAGAGGGCCCATAGAATAAAAAAGGTGAGGAATCCCGCAGTTGGAACCTCCCAGCAGGCGCCCAGGAGCAGCAAGCCTATGGGATCTAGGCCGGAATGAATGCACATCAGAGGGCCCTCATCATGAAACTGTGAGCAACCAGCCGTTGGGACCTCAGAGCAGAAGGCCCAAATTCCCATGCGGTTGGGAACCTGACAGGAGTGTACTCGCACCACAGGTCGCACATCTGCAAATTTTGGGAGCCCAGGAGTTAGGGTCTGACGCAAGAGGGCCCTCATTACTGAGGGACGGAGACTCGCAGCAGACACTAACTCCCAACTGAGGGCCCACGTCACCAAGGTGATGTGTGCCAGCCAGGCAGGTGTGACCTCACCGCAGAGGGCCTACCTCACAGAAGGGTGAGGAAACCAGCCAGGATAAGACTCTCACCAGAGGGCCCACATCACCAAGGGGATCAGAACCAGGCAGGAGGGTCCTCACACCAGTGTGGCCACATTATAGAAAGGTGAGGAACCCAGAACATGTGGCCTAAAACAGGGGACCCACATCTCCAAGGGGCTAGGAGTGAGGCAAGCAGGAGTATCCTCACAAAACAGAGCCCACAGAATAAAAGTTGTGAGGAATCCAGCAGTTGGAACCGGCCAGTAGGCCGCCCAGAGCACAGAGTCTATGGGATCCAGGCCACAGCGAACTCACAGCAGAGGTCCCACATCATGAAACTGTGAGCAACCCAGCGGATGGGACCTCAGAGCAGAAGGCCCACATCCCTATGGGGATGGGAACCTGACAGGAGTGTCCTCGGCCCACTTCCACGAATCAGAAAATGTGGGAACCCAGCAGTTAGGACCTGAGGCCAGAGGACCCTCATCACCGAGGGTAGGAGGCTCCCAGCAGGCTCCAACTGCCACCATAAGGCCGATGTCACCAAGGCGGGGTGTGCCAGCCAGGCAGGAGTGACCTCAGAGCAGAAAGCCCACCTCACAGAAGTGTGAGGAACCCAACAAGGATCAGACTGTCACCAGAGGGCCAACATCACCAAGGGAATGGGAACCAGGCAAGAGTGTCCTCACACCAGTGGGGCTACATCACCATAATTTGAGGGACCCAGCACACGTGGCCTCAAACCTGAGGACACACATCACCAAGGGGCTGGGAGTGATGCAGGCCAGAGGATCCTCAAAACAGAGGGAACATAGAATAAAAAAGGTGAGGAATCCCACAGTTGGAACCTCCGGCAGGCAGCCAGGAGCAGCGAGGCTATGGGATCTAGGCAGGAGTGAACTCACACCAGAGGGCCCTCATCATGAAACTGTGAGCAACACAGCCGTTGGGACCTCAGAGCAGAAGGCTCACATCCCCATGGGGATGGGAACCTGGCAGGAGTGTCCTTGCACCACTTAGCACGTATCAGAAAATGTGGGAACCCAGCAGTTAGGGCCTGAGGCCAGAGGGCCCTCATCACCGAGGGGAGGAGGCTCCCAGCAGGCTCCAACTGCCACCATATGGCCGACGTTGCCAAGGCGGGGTGTGCCAGCCAGGCAGGAGTGACCTCAGAGCAGAGGGCCCACCTCACAGAAGGGTGAGGAACCTAACCAGGATCAGACTCTCACCAGAGGGCCAACATTAACAAGGTGATGGGAACCAGGCAAGACTGTCCTAACACCAGTGGGGCCAACATCACCAAGGGAATGGGAACCAGGCAAGAGTGTCCTCACACCAGTGTGGCCACATTATAGAAAGGTGAGGAACACAGCACATGTGGCCTCAAACAAGGGGACACACATCACGAAGGGGCTGGGAGTGAGGCATGCAGGAGGAGACGCACAACCGAGGGCCCATAGAATAAAAAATGTGAGGAATCGAGAAGTAGGAAACTCCAAGCGGGAGGCCCAGAGCACTGACACTATGGGATACAGGCCAGAGTGAACACACAGCAAAGGGCCCACATCATGAAACTGTGAGCAACCCAGCAGTTGGGACCACAGAACAGAAGTCCCACATGCCCATGGGGATGGGAACCTGGCAGGAGTGACTCGCACCACTGGGCACACATCAGAAAATGTGTGGAGCCCAGCACTTAGGGCCTGACACCAGAAGGCCCTCATCACTGAGGGGAGGAGGCCCCAGCACGCTCCAACTGCCACCAGAGGGTCCACGTCGCCAAGGCGACGTGCGCCAGCCAGGCAGGATTGACCTCACAGCAGAGGGCCCACATCATGAAAGTGTGAGCAACCCAGCCGTTAGGACCTCAGAACAGAAGGCCCACACGCTCATGAGGATGGGAACCTGGCAGGAGTGCCCTCGCACAACTTAGCTCGTATCAGAAAATGTGGGAACCCTGCCGTTAGGGCCTGACGCCAGAGGGCCTCATCACCGAGGGAAGGAGGCTCCCAGCAGGCTCCAACTGCCACCAGGGTGCCGAAGTCAGCAAGGCGGGTTGTGCCAGCCAGGCAGGAGTGACCTCAGAGAAGAGGGCTCACCTCACGGATGTGTGAGGAACCCAACCAGGATCAGAGTCTCACCAGAGGGCCCACATCACCAAGGGGATGGGAACCAGGCAGGAGTGTGCACACACCAGTGGGGCCACATCATCAAAAGATGAGGAACCCATCACATATGGCCTCAAACCTGAGGACACACATCACCATGTGGCTGGGAGTGAGGCAGGTATCTGGAGGGGCACATTTAACTCTAATTTCCCACCAGGAAGAGGAATTAACCAAAAGCTCAGAGTGCCGTGCCGGACCCTGATTATGACCTGAAGCAAACCTGCAGTTTTGTGGCCAGCTTACAAGGAAGTGAGTTAAGAAAGGAGCTCAAGGGCACTGTAATTCACAAACCTGCAGAGATAAATGACAGCTATTGGCAAAAATATATCGAAGTAAGTCTGCAAAGAGGACTTGAAAACGAGGCAGAATTGCAGGAATCATATTTCAAGAGGTAGATTGGAATTGCCTTTAAAGCATATGAAAAGCGGCAGATCTTTGACAGTGATGCACATGGACAAAAAGTGCGTATACATTTTTCCTGAATATATTCAGGAAAAAACGCATATGAACATTTTGGCCAACCAAGCACTCCAGCAATGGAAATCCACACTACAATGAAGTCACATTTCCCATTCGTCAAAAAGGCCATCTGAATAAAGTGTAAAAACCAGAAACACAGGACAGGCCATGGAGAACAGGGAGCCGTGTTATGCTGATGGGCGGGATGTAAATTGCCAACAGACACTCTGGAGATGTTCATGGTGTATCCTGAAACATCTAAAAAACAAAGCTACAGAGCCTAGGGCACTTCCACTTTTGGCCCTATAGCTTAGGAAAATTAAAATCAACAAGACACAGCCAACACAAAATTTAGGGCTGCTGTGTTTACAAGAACCTCGAGTCCAGTACAAATTAAATATCCCAGAAAGAAAAAAATGGATAAAGAAGATGTGCTACTTACGTACAACGGAATATCACTCAGCAGTGAAATCAATGTCATCAGGCCTGTAGCAGCAAATTGAGTGGATTTAATTATGATGATTCTAAGAGAAATATGTCACACAAAGAAAGATAATTATCATAAGATATCACTAATAGAGGGAGTGTAAACTTGGCTACACATAAACTGAATTACAAAACCGAACAGAGTCTCACAGTTAGATAAAAACCTTATGCTTGCTTAAGGGGAAAGTTGAGTTGGGCTGCTGTATAAAAACAGATTGAAATTAGCACACATACCATTCCATAAGCCAAATACGTAATAAACAAGACCTACTCTTTGCTCAACGAAATAGACTCATCCATGGTGTATCACCTCACACCTATTAGAATGGGCATCATCAGAAAATCTACAAACAACAAATGCTGGAAACGGTGTGGAGATAAGGAATCCTCTTCCACTATTGTTGGGAACGTAAATTGATACAGTCACTGTGCAGAACATTATGGAGTTTCTTATAAAACTAAGAATAGAATTACCATATGATACAGCAATCCCTCTACTGGGCATATACCCAGACAAAACCATAAATCAAAAAGAGACATTCACCACAATGTTCATTGCATCACTATTTACACTATCCAGGAAATGGAAGCAACCTAAATGCCCACAGACAGACGAATGCATAAAGATGTGGTACATATATAAAATGGAATATTACTAAGCCATAAAAAGGAATGAAATTGGGACATTTGTAGAGACGTTGATGGATCTAGAGAAAGTCATACAGAGTGAAGTAAGTCAGAAAGAGAAAAACAAATCTTGTATATTAATGCATATATGTGGAACCTAGAAAAATTGTACAGATGAACCGTTTTGCAAGGCAGAAATAGAGCAACACATGTATACAACAAACGTATGGACAACAAGGGGGGAAAGCTGTTGGGGATGGTGGTGGGAGGAGTTGAGATATTGGGATTGGTATGTATACATTTATATGTATAAAGTAGATAACCAAAAACAACCTGCTGTATAAAAATATAAAATTAAATTCAAAATAAAAAAATAAAATTAAAAAAAGTAAAACAGAGAAAATATTCTTCCCTTCACATACATGTATTTATATGAATAAATTATTTCCATGCTTATATCTGTAAATACACAAAAGAGGAATAAAATCTACCTTGAACCAAAAACGAAAAAAAGATAAAAAAGAACAGAACCCACCAGTTACACAGAGGAAAACCGTTTCAGGGCACTTGCTCCAATTGCAAACAATTCTGAAGTTGGTCAGTGGTGGGGAATCATCTCCCATTCAGCCAGCATGCTCCTCGCAACAAGCGTCCTCACTGCAAAGCTGGGGGACCGTGCCGAGGTATCTGTGAGTAAACGTGGGCCGAGCCCCAGGCCAGCTGCTGCTGAAATGTTCCCACCCTTCCAAGGCTAAACACCTGAATATGTACAAGGACTTGAAAACCTAGAGGAAGGGCCATGGAGCCACATGAGGGACAGCATGCCAGCCGACTTGGTGCCTGCAGGCCAGCCAGGATGGTCCTGGCCCTGGGTGCTCTTCTGGAAGCTCTCCATTTCCCTGCCTGAGATACCCCTGCTGTCCCGGCCCCCACTGCTTTCTTCCTTCCTCACCTGTGCCCAGGGAGAAATTCCAGCGGCAGGTGTGGGTGACACATCCTCTTCTTTAGCAGGTAGCATCTTGGCAACTGCTGCAGAAAGTCCAGCAGAGCCCCACTCACACTGGGACACCCACAAAGCCGTGGCCTCTCACTCCCTCCCACCAGCCCAGCCCCGAGACTGCTGACAGGGCAGAGAAAATGGCGTCAGGCACAGCTGCAGGGGCTCTTGCTGCCTGGAGCGGTGTTTATATTGATCTCAACCCAGGCACACCTGGGGAGGGCTGGCCGGCACGGTCAGGCTTCCCAGGCCAGCCAATAATCACCCCTCAGGGGCTCACAGTTGCAGAAATTGGAACTTGCTGAATTGGCCAGGTCCAAGGAACAGGTGTGGGCTCCTGAGAGTCAGGATAGACAAGGGGCTGCAGCTCTGGCTTGTTTTCTAATTATATTATCTGGCCCATGAGTGGGAGACAACTTCAAGAAAACCCTCTCCTAATGAGAGGAACCCAGGAGTCAGGGAGAGGAGGGGTGGGTGGTGGTTGGAGACAGAGGCCTGGTGCCCCGGGTGCAGTGGAAGTCTCTGGAAGACCAGGTGGAGGAGGCCGCACAGAGTGATGCCCAGGGTCACAGACCTGTCAGAGCTGCTGTTTGTTAGTTCAAGTCCTGCTCTGAGGTGCTCTGTGTCAGATCTGAGCGACAGGTGAGCTGGGAGTGCTCTGCAATGAGGGCTATGTGCACGGTTCCTGTGTGCCCAGCCCTGCCAAGGTACCTGCAAGGGTAGCTCTGTATCCTGGGAGGGGCCTGACCACGGGAGCCCCATGGACTGCAGAGGACCTGCCCAGGGAATCCCATATCCTGGGAGGGGCCTGAACACGAGAGCCCCGTGGGCTGGGGTGGGGGTAGGGTACCTGCCCAGGTGAGCTCCATATCCTGGGATTGGCCTGACCTCGAGAGCCCCATGGGCTGCTGGAGTCCTGGTAAAGGATGTCAGGACAGTCAGTGAAGCCACCGAGGATATACCTCCAGTAGTTCCTAAATCCTACACCCTGCTGGTCATTCTACCAACCACCAGGACTTGGTATTCTGTATTAGTCTTCAATGATGCCTTCTTTTGTATTCCATTAGTCCCAGAGTCACAAGAAATTTTGGCTTGTCAGTGACAGGACTCAACATACAACTAAAACAATACTTCCAGGCTGTCTTGCCCCAAGGGTTCAAAAATTCCCACACCATCTTTGGGGAAAGCTCAGCTAAAGACCTAAAAGTTCTACCTCTGGAAAAGGAAACACTCCTTCAATATTCAGACAACATTCTGATCGCCAGCCCTACTAAGGAGGCCTCAGAACTACCAAGCCAATAAAGGATAGAAGTTGTCCACGAAAAAGCTCAAATATCACAGACTACGGTGACCTGCCTGGGCTTCATTCTCACAGAAGGTCGGAGAAGCCCATCCCAGGAAAGGGAAGAAACAATTTACAGCCTTACCCCTTTCTGAAACTAGAAGACAGCTTAGGGGTTCCTGGGGAAGCCAGGGTTTCCTGCCTCTGGATCCCTAACTACAGTCTACTAGCTGGGCCTCTATATGAAACACTGAAAGGAAAAGATGATGATCCTTTTGAATAGAATCCAGAAGTGGCCTTTCAAGAATGGAAAGAGCAGTCAATTCAGACCCTTGCCCTGGAACTCCCTAATTTAGCTAAACCCTTTGACCTTTACACTCCTGGTGAAAGGTGAATCGCCATTGGAGCATTAGTGCAAAAACTGGGACCACTTGAAATGGAACAATGCAAGAATGCCATCCAGGTAGGATAAACTATGGTCACCAAGGGGCTTGGCCCACCGCCACATCTGGCCAAGATACTGGTGGTATCTGAAAACCTGGAAATCAGCAGCCCAAAAGGCCACCTCCCTTCTAAGGGAAACGGACCCCACGTGGTGATCCTAACCCCCAACCATGCCCTGAAGTTGCAGGGTTTGCTCCGTGGGCACACTGACCTCGATTGAGGAGGCCCTCCAACTCCAACCTCCAGAGAGATAACCGGGGGCAACGGGGCACCATGACGACCCGTGTGACCATCACTTGACCTGGAGTTTCTCTCATAAAACAACAAGAGTGTGTCCCAAAAGAGTAGACTACTGCTTGCAGTACTTACTGTACCCAGAGGGGAGCTAATAATCTTGGCGGGGGAACCGTATATCATGCTGTCACCATAGAAAAGCCTACAGACACCCTGATGATGGTGGCCAATAAGACCGGCTGGACTCCTGTTTACTTCCAAAGGCTCTTGACTCAGTGACCATCATGATCCTTCATCACCACTAACCCTGGACTGTCTGGGAGCTGAGCGGGCAGGGTCCTGACACCTGGTGCTGTTTTTACGTTAATTCAGGGGCCTAATGGAAGAAAGCGCAGACTGTTGGTCAGAGCATCTAGGCTGGCAGAAACGGTCAGTCAGAGCATCTAGGCTGGCAGAAATGGTCAGCCTAAGGTGGCTGAACAAATGTGGGGCGGGGTGAAACTGGACCTCACAGCGCCACTGCACATCTCCTTTCTGGACCCTTAAAGGTCATTAGAATCTATAACACTTCCAATACTGGTGCTCAGGCGGACGAGCAGGGAGGCAGGAGGCCTGGGGACAATCAACGTCACCTGGAGGCTGCTGGGGAGAAGTTCTGACCCTCGCCCACGGGTATGAGGCCTCCTAACTCAGCACTCAGCAGTTAGAGAAGAAGGGTCTGTACCCGCAGCACTCCAAGAATGAGGAAAGGGACAAAAGGCAGAAGAGGAGTTTGTCCCAGGCAAAGCCCCTTAAAAATGCCTGGGAGATAAAAATAGAATCTGGGCAATAAAATAAAGTCTAACCTTTTTTATCCTTTGTGCTTTGTCTAATTTCAGGTGCTCCTAGGGTCTCGCATACAGAGGTTCCACACCCGGCACTTCAGACCAGATTTCCTAGAGCAGAATGGCTCGATGACACTTCAGCTCCTGGGGCCCAGTTCAGACTCCATGACATAGAGCCTGAGCTGCAGCCAACCAGGTCCTCGAGAGCTCAGCCCCCTCCCTCTCAGTGACTCTGACAGGATCTCTACACAGCAGCCCAGCCCACAGCCCACAGGGTAGCACCTCTCCATTCTCTGATCAAAATATAAAGTTTCCTTTGCTTTTGAACCAAACTCAGTCTCGATCTATTGGCTCCAATGACACTGGGCAGGGGGACACTTGTTGGCGTCCACTCTGGAGGATCAGTAACAGAAATTGAGAACATTGTAACTTCAATGAACAGATGTGTGAGCCAAACTGTAATTAACATAGAACAGTGTATAAGGCTCGGGTAAAATAAGATGTTTCTAACACTTCCATTTGATATTTCCATTACTTTATTATAAGCAAGTTCAGTGAAAAGGTCTGTCTTCTTTGTCAGGTCAATATTAGAGAAACAAAGTGACTTCTTTCCAAGGATGTACATCTAATAATCTTGGTTAAAGCTTCAATCTTGTTTTAAATGCTTTTGCATTTAAAATGATACCTCTCTTTCAGCTCCCCCATTTCTGAGAAGCATAAAATCTTATAATTTATTATTACCAAAGGGAAATGGTAGGAGGAGGGATAAATTAACAGTTTGGGATTAACACATACACACTGCTATGTATGAAATCATCAGCAAGGAACTACTGTATAGCACAGGGAACTACACTCAATATTTTGCAATAACCTATAAGGGGAAATGATCTGAAAAAGAATAGATATTTTTATTGACATCATCCATCAATGACAGTAAAAATGGAACCTAAGGGAAGACAGTGGTGAGTGCTTCTGACCCTGAAGACTTCAATCATCTAAAGTTTGGACTCTGCCTACTTCCCAAGGCCCTTAATGAACATGTGTGTAGCCGTAGCTTAAAAAATTCCCCAGTTTGGGTTGCGGAGAGACACTGATATTGAAAATCCCCTGGTGTTCTCCTCACATGAATGGGACCCTTCCTACACCTAAAACATGCCTGTCACACCCAGAGAATGGTTTACCGTCTGATCGGGAAAAGTTTGGAAAAGGCATCTCATCTCCTCATCTCTTGGTGCTAGGGTTCACCACTCCAGCGTCTTTACTAACAGTCTCCCCACTTGGAGATGTCAGCACTGTCAACATCCTGTTGCATACAGTTTGGAATTTGTCCAGAGGATGAAGCGGAAGGAGGAGGAACAATGAGAAACAAGTCCTAGGTGTTCGGACAGGCACATGCCACTCTAATTTCCAATCAGGAAGACGAATTGACCAAAGGTTAGGGTTGCCCATGGAAACAGAATAGGGCTTGAGGAATCCTGATGCTTTGTGGCCAGTTCCCATAAACACAAGTTGGAAAATGGAACTCAGGGGCACTAAAATTCACGAAACTGCAGAGGTGAAAATATCTATCACTGAAAAATGTCTTGAGGAAAGTCAGAGAAAAGGACTTGTAAGCAACGGAGAATGGCAGGAAAGGGATTGGAAGAGGTAGAAAGGACTCGCCATTAAGCACAAGAAAAGGGGCTGAACATTGCCAACATTGCAGTTGGCCAAAAAGGGTGTATGCGTCTTTTTCTGTATATATTCAAGAAAAGGGCATACACTTTTTTAGCCAACCAAACAGGTGGGCACTGGAAATCAATTCTCCAAAACATATCACTTTGCATCAGTCAGAAGAGCCGTACTCATAAAGTGTAAACACCAGAAATGCAGGACAGGGCAAGGAGAAAAGGGAGCCCTGTGAGTCTTATAGTGGAAATGTATATTGCCAACGGTCACTCTGGATAAGTGTATTGTGTTTACTAAAGCATCTAAAAAATGAGCTACCGAGCACAGGGCACTTGCACTCATGGAAGTATATCTTGGGAAAAACAAAAATCGAGAGGACACAGGCACCCCAATGTTTACCACCTCTCTGTTTAAAAGATCCTCGACTAGTATATAACTTAAACGTTTCTGCAGAGAAAAAATGGATAGAGATGTGGTGCTTATGTAGAGTGGAATATTACTCAGCCTGGAAATCAATGAAATATGGCCAGTTGTAACAACTCCAGAGGAGTTACGTGTGATCATTCGATGTCATATAATTCAAAAAGAAAAAGACATAAGATATTACTAATACATGGAATGTTAACATGGCTACATATGAACTGAATTACAAAAGAGAAGAGGGTTTCAAATTAAGAAAACCAACTTATGCTTCCTTAAGGGGAAAGGTGAGTTGGGGTGCTGCATAAAACCAGAGATTGAAATTAGCACAGATACCGTTCCATAAGCCAAATATGTAATAGTCAAGGCTTACTCCTTGCTCAACGAAATGGACTCAACACGCGATATTCAATGCCTAGGAATATACCTGATTAGTAAGAATCTTAAAACCCATGAACTTATATGTCTCCATAAGAGAATCCAGCGTGTGTACAGCGGCATAAACGAAGCAGTGAAAATCCGATAAATACTGTTATCAAAATTAACTACAAAAACAAAACACAATGAAAGTAAAATAGAGAGCAATTCTTAAATAATTCATTCAGGGCTTGTGATGCAACCTGGATTTACCACATCAACACCCAGAGCTGGGTGAGACATAAGGCTGGACACATGGGGCTGATAGCATTGGTGAGTTTCTGTGAGCAAATGCAGACCCTTTGAAGTTATACTGCATGGTACCCATTCCATGGGTCCCAACTCTCCAGGTTCAAGGGATTCTTTATTCAGCTACAGCATGATTGGGAAACCCAGAGTATGGTCCACCATGTGATTGGGAAACGATTAAAAATGTATCTCAGTTTTCGTATCCTGGTCCTCAGGTTCACCATTCCAGATGCTTTACTAACACTCTGCCCACTTGGAGAGACAGTGCGCTTAAACTCCTGTTTGGCATATTTTGCAATTTCTTCAAAAGATGAATAGGAATAGGGAGAAACAATGAGAGACAAGCAGTAGGTGTCTGCACGGGCAAATGTAACGCTCATTTCCCACCAGGAAGAGGAATTAGCCAAAGGATCAGAGTGCCCTGCCCGAAACAGATTGGGGCCTGAAGCAATACTGCGGTTTTGTGCCCAGCTCACAAGAAGGGGGGTTGAAAAAAGGAGCTGAGGGGCACTGTCATACACAAACGTGCAGAGTTATAAATGAAAGCTATCGTCCAAAAATATACTGAACTAAGGCTGTGAAGAGGACTTGAAAGCGGGGCAGAATTTCAGGAAAACGATTGCAGGGGGTAGACTGGAATTGCCCTTAAAGCACAGGAAAAGAGGCAGAACGTCGACAATGATGCACTTGGCCAAAAAGGGCGTATGCGTTTTTTCCTGAATATATTCAGGAAAAAACGCATACGCCCTTTTGTGTCAAACAAGCAAGCCTATAAAGGAAATCTGCACTAAAATGCAGTCTCACTGCCCCTACCTGGCAAAAGGGCCACCTGATAAAAGTGTAAAATCCAGAAAGGCAGGACAGGACATTGAGAACAGGGAGCCTTGTTATGCTGATTGGCAGGATGTAAATTGCCAACAGCCACCCTGGAGAAGTGTATGGTGTTTCCTGAAACACGTAAGAAACAAAGCAACACAGCCTATGACACTTCCAATTATGGTCCTATAGATTAGGGAAATTAAAATCAAAAACAGACAGCCACCACAAAGTTTGGGACGGCTGTGTTCACAAGAAGCTCGTCTACACTACCAGGTAAATATTGCAGAAAGCAAAAACTGTATAAAGAGTTTGTGGTAGGTACATACAAAGGAATATCACTCAGCAATGAAATCTGTGTCATCAGGCCCGTAGCGGCAAAGTGAGTGGATGCAGGTACGGTGATTCTACGTGAACTACGTCACACAGAAAAAGAAACATCATAAGATATCACTAATACACGGAATGTAAACTTGACTACACATGAACTGAATTACAAAACAGAACAGGGTCGCAAATTTAGAAAACCAACTTGTGCTTGCTTATGGGGAAAGGTGCGTTGGGGTGCTGCATAAAACCAGAGACTGAAATTAGCACAGATAACATTCCATAAGCCAAATATGTAATAGACAAGACCTACTCCTTGCTCAACGAAATGGACTCAACACCACATATTAAACACCTAAGAATATACCTGACTAGGTAGAATCTTAAAACCCATGGATTTATATGTCTCCGTAAGAGAATCAAGCCAGTGTACAGTGGCATAAACGCATCAGTGAAAATCCGATAATCCCCATTATCAAAATAAATTTCGAAAAGAAAACACAAAGACAGTGAAATAGAGAGCAATTCTTAAATAATTCACTCAGGGCATGTGATGCAACTGGGATTTAACACATCTACACCCAGAGCTGGTTGAGACATAAGGCTGGACACTTCAGGCTGATAGCATTGGTGAGTTTCGGTGAGCAAATGCAGACCCTTTGAAGTCATACTGCATGGTACCCATTCCATGGGTCCCAACACTCCAGGTTCAAGGGATTCTTCCTCCAGCTAAATCATGCATCGGAAACACAGAGTATTGTCAACCGTGTGATTGGGAAACGATTTAAAATGCATCTCAGTTTTCGTATCCTGGTCCTCGGGTTCACCATTCCAGATGCTTTACTAACACTCTCCCCGCTTGGAGAGTCAGTGCCTTTAACCTCCTCTTTGGCACAGCTTGCAATTTCTGTGCAAGATGAACAGGAATAGGGAGAACCAATGAGAGACTAGCTATAGGTGTCTGCACGGGCAAATGTAACGCTCATTGCCCACCAGGAAGAGGAATTAACCAAAGGCTCAGCGTGCCCTGCCGGAAACAGATTAAGGCCTGAAGCAATCCTGCGGTTTTGTGCCCAGCTCACAAGAAAGCGAGTTGAAGAAAGGAGCTCAGGGGCACTGTAATTCACAAACCTGCAGAGTTATAAATGACAGCTATCCTCCAAAAATATATTGAAGTAAGCCTGCGAAGGGGACTTGAAAGCGGGGCAGAATTTCAGGAAAACGATTGCAGGGGCTAGACTGGAGTTGCCCTGAAAGCATAGGAAAAGAGGCACAACGTCGACAACGATGCACTTGGCCAAAAAGTGCGAATGCGTTTTTTCCTGAATATATTCAGGAAAAAACGCATATGCCCTTTTTGGCCAACCAAGCAAGCCTGTAAAGGAAATCTGCACTACAATGAAGTCTCACTGCCCCCCGGGCAAAAGGGCCATCTGAAAAATGTGTAAAATCCAGAAAGGTAGGACAGGATATGGAGAACAGGGAGCCTTGTTATACTGATTGGCAGGATGTAAATTGCCAGCAGCCACCCTGGAGAAGTGTATGGTGTTTCCTGAAACACGTAAGAAACAAAGCAACACAGCCTATGGCACTTCAACTTATGGTCCTATAGCTTACGGAAATTAAAATCAAAAACAGACAGCAACCCCAATATTTGGGACGGCTGTGTTCACAAGAAGCTCGTCTACAGTATCAGGTAAATATCCCAGAAATCAAAAAATGGATAAGAAGTTGTGGCACGTACGTACAATGCAATATCACTCAGCAATGAAATCTGTGTCATCAGGCCCGTAGCGGCATAGTGAGTGGATGCAGGTATGGTGATTCTACGTGAACTACGTCACACAGAAAAAGAAACATCATAAGATATCACTAATACACGGAATGTAAACTTGACTAAACATGAACTGAATTACAAAACAGAACAGGGTCTCAAATTTAGAAAACCAACTAGTGCTTGCTTATGGGGAAATGTGCGTTGGGGTGCTGCATAAAACCAGAGACTGAAATTAGCACAGATAACTTTCCATAAGCCAAATATGTAATAGACAAGACCTACTCCTTGCTCAACGAAATGGACCCAACACCACATATTCAACGCCTAGGAATATACCTGACTAGGAAGAATCTTAAAACCCATGGATATATATGTCTCCGTAAGAGAATCGAGCGTGTGTACAGCGGCCGAAACGCAGCAGTGAAAATCCGATAAATCCCATTATCCAAATAAATTTCGAAAACAAAACACAATGACAGTGAAATAGAGAGCAATTCTTAAATAATTCACTCAGGGCATGTGATGCAACCGGGATTGACCACATCTACACCCAGAGCTGGTTGAGACATAAGGCTGGACACTTCAGGCTGATAGCATTGGTGAGTTTTGGTGAGCAAATGCAGACCCTTTGAAGTCATACTGCATGGTACCTATTCCATGGGTCCCAACTCTCCAGGTTCAAGGGATTCTTCCTCCAGCTAAAACATGCATGGGAAACCCAGAGTATCGTCCACCGTGTGATTGGGAAACGATTTAAAATGCATCTCAGTTTTTGTATCCTGGTCCTCGGGTTCACCATTCAAGATGCTTTACTAACACTCTCCCCGCTTGGAGAGTCAGTGCCTTTAACCTCCTCTTTGGCACAGCTTGCAATTTCTGTGCAAGATGAACAGGAATAGGGAGAACCAATGAGAGACTAGCTGTAAGTGTGTGCACGGGCAAATGTAATGCTCATTTCCCACCAGGAAGAGGAATTAACCAAAGGCTCAGCGTGCCCTGCTGGAAACAGATTAGTGCCTGAAGCAATCCTGCGGTTTTGTGCCCAGCTCACAAGAAAGCGAGTTGAAGAAAGGAGCTCAGGGGCACTGTAATTCACAAACCTGCAGAGTTATATATGACAGCTATCTTCCAAAAGTATATTGAAGTAAGCCTGCGAAGGGGACTTGAAAGCGGGGCAGAATTTCAGGAAAACGATTGCAGGGGGTAGACTGGAATGGCCCTGAAAACATAGAAAAAGAGGCAGAACGTCGATAATGATGCACTTGGCCAAAAAGGGCGTATGCGTTTTTTCCTGAATATATTCAGGAAAAAATGCATACGCACTTTTTGGCCAACCAAGCAAGCCTGTAAAGGAAATCTGCACTACAATGAAGTCTCACTGCCCCCAGGGCAAAAGGGCAATCTGAAAAAAGTGTAAAATCCAGAAAGGTAGGACAGGATATGGAGAACAGGGAGCCTTGTTATGCTGATTGGCAGGATGTAAATTGCCAGCAGCCACCCTGGAGAAGTGTATGGTGTTTCCTGAAACACGTAAGAAACAAAGCAACACAGCCTATGGCACTTCCACTTATGGTCCTATAGCTTACGGAAATTAAAATCAAAAACAGACAGCCACCCCAATATTTGGCACGGCTGTGTTCACAAGAAGCTCATCTACAGTATCAGGTAAATATCTCAGAAAGCAAAAAATGGATAAAGATGTTGTGGCACGTACGTACAATGCAATATCACTCAGCAGTGAAATCTGTGTCATCAGGCCCGTAGAGGCATAGTGAGTGGATGCAGGTACGGTGATTCTACGTGAACTACGTCACACAGAAAAAGAAACATCATAAGATATCACTAATACACGGAATGTAAACTTGACTACACATGAACTGAATTCCAAAACAGAACAGGGTCTCAAATTTAGAAAACCAACTAGTGCTTGCTTATGGGGAAAGGTGCCTTGGGGTGCTGCATAAAACCAGAGACTGAAATTAGCACAGATAACTTTCCATAAGCCAAATATGTAATAGACAAGACCTACTCCTTGTTCAACGAAATGGACCCAACACCACATATTCAACGCCTAGGAATATACCTGACTAGGAAGAATCTTAAAACCCCTGGATATATATATCTTCGTAAGAGAATCAAGCGTGTGTACAGCGGCCGAAACGCAGCAGTGAAAATCCGATAAATCCCATTATCAAAATAAATTTCGAAAACAAAACACAAAGACAGTGAAATAGAGAGCAATTCTTAAATAATTCACTCAGGGCATGTGATGCAACCGGGATTGACCACATCTACACCCAGAGCTGGTTGAGACATAAGGCTGGACACTTCAGGCTGATAGCATTGGTGAGTTTCCGTGAGCAAATGCAGACCCTTTGTAGTCATACTGCATGGTACCCATTCCATGGGTCCCAAATCTCCAGGATCAAGGCATTCTTCCTCCAGCTAAAACATGCATGGGAAACCGAGAGTATCATCCACCGTGTGATTAGGAAACGATTTTAAATGGATCTCAGTTTTCGTATCCTTGTCCTCGGGTTCACCATTCCAGACGCATTACTAACACTCTCCCCGATTGGAGAGTCAGTGCCTTTAACCTCCTGTTTGGCACAGCTTGCAATTTCTGTGCAAGATGAACAGGAATAGGGAGAACCAATGAGAGACTAGCTGTAGGTGTCTGCACGGGCAAATGTAACGCTCATTTGCCACCAGGAAGAGGAATTAACCAAAGGCTCATCATGCCCTGCCAGAAACAGATTAGGGCCTGAAGCAATCCTGCGGTTCTGTGCCCAGCTCACAAGAAAGCGAGTTGAAGAAAGGAGCTCAGGGACACTGTAATTCACAAACCTGCAGAGTTATAAATGACAGCTATCCTCCAAAAATATATTGAAGTAAGCCTGTGAAGGGGACTTGAAAGCGGGGCAGAATTTCAGGACAACGATTGCAGGGGGTAGACTGGGATTGCCCTGAAAGCATAGGAAAAGAGGCAGAACGTCGTCAATGATGCACTTGGCCAAAAAGGGCATATGCATTTTTTCCTGAATTCATTTTCCTGAAAATGAATATATTCAGGAAAAAATGCATACGCCCTTTTTGGCCAACCAAGCAAGCCTGTAAAGGAAATCTGCACTACAATGAAGTCTCACTGCCCCCCGGGCAAAATGGCCATCTGAAAAAAGTGTAAAATCCAGAAAGGTAGGACAGGATATGGAGAACAGGGAGCCTTGTTATGCTGATTGGCAGGATGTAAATTGCCAACAGCCACCCTGGAGAAGTGTATGGTGTTTCCTGAAACACGTAAGAAACAAAGCAACACAGCCTATGGCACTTCCACTTATGGTCCTATAACTTACAGAAACAAAAATCGAAAACAGACAGCCACCCCAATATTTGGGACGGCTGTGTTCACAAGAAGCTCGTCTACAGTATCAGGTAAATACCCCAGAAAGCAAAAAATGGATAAAGAAGTTGTGGCACGTACGTGCAATGCAATATCCCTCAGCAATGAAATCTGTGTCATCAGGCCCGTAGCGGAATAGTGAGTGGATGCAGGTATGGTGATTCTACGTGAACTACGTCACACAGAAAAAGAAACATCATAAGATATCACTAATACACGGAATGTAAACCTGACTACACATGAACTGAATTACAAAACAGAACAGGGTCTCAAATTTAGAAAACCAACTAGTGCTTGCTTATGGGGAAAGGTGCGTTGGGGTGCTACATAAAACCAGAGACTGAAATTAGCACAGATAACTTTCCATAAGCCAAATATGTAATAGAGAAGACCTACTCCTTGCTCAACGAAATGGACCCAACACCACATATTCAACGCCTAGGAATATACCTGACTAGGAAGAATCTTAAAACCCATGGATATATATGTCTCCGTAAGAGAATCAAGCGTGTGTACAGCGGCCGAAACGCAGCAGTGAAAATCCGATAAATCCCATTATCAAAATAAATTTCGAAAACAAAACACAAAGACAGTGAAATAGAGAGCAATTCTTAAATAATTCACTCAGGGCATGTGATGCAACCGTGATTTACCACATCTACACCCAGAGCTGGTTGAGACATAAGGCTGGACACTTCAGGCTGATAGCATTGGTAAGTTTCGGTGAGCAAATGCAGACCCTTTGAAGTCATACTGCATGGTACCCATTCCATGGGTCCCAACTCTCCAGGTTCAAGGGATTCTTCCTCCAGCTAAAACATGCATGGGAAACCCAGAGTATCGTCCACCGTGTGATTGGGAAACGATTTAAAATGCATCTCAGTTTTCGTATCCTGGTCCTCGGGTTCACCATTCCAGATGCTTTACTATCACTCTCCCAGCTTGGAGAGTCAGTGCCTTTAACCTCCTCTTTGGCACAGCTTGCAATTTCTGTGCAAGATGAACAGGAATAGGGAGAACCAATGAGAGACTAGCTGTAGGTGTCTGCACGGGCAAATGTAACGCTCATTTCCCACCAGGAAGAGGAATTAAACAAAGGCTCAGTGTGCCCTGCTGGAAACAGATTAGGGCCTGAAGCAATCCTGCGGTTTTGTGCCCAGCTCACAAGAAAGCGAGTTGAAGAAAGGAGCTCAGGGGCACTGTAATTCACTAACCTGCAGAGTTATAAATGACAGCTATCCTCCAAAAGTATATTGAAGTAAGCCTGCGAAAGGGAATTGAAACCGGGTCAGAATTTCAGGAAAACGATTGCTGGGGGTAGACTGGAAATGCCCTGAAAGCATAGGAAAAGAGGCACAACGTCGACAATGATGCACTTGGCCAAAAAGTGCGTATGCGTTTTTTCCTGAATATATTCAGGAAAAAACGCATATGCCCTTTTTGGCCAACCAAGCAAGCCTGTAAAGAAATCTGCACTACAATGAAGTCTAACTGCCCCCCCGGGCAAAAGGGCCATCTGAAAAAAGTGTAAAATCCAGAAAGGTAGGACAGGATATGGAGAACAGGGAGCCTTGTTATGCTGAATGGCAGGATGTAAATTGCCAGCAGCCACCCTGGAGAAGTGTATGTTGTTTCCTGAAACACGTAAGAAATAAAGCAACACAGCCTATGGCAATTGCACTTATGGTCCTATAACTTAGGGAAATTAAAATCAAAAACAGAGAGCCACCCCAAAATTTGGGACAGCTGTGTTCCCAAGAAGCTCGTCTAGAGTACCAGGAAAATATCCCAGAAAGCAAAAAATGGATAAAGAAGTTGTGGCACGTATGTGCAATGCAGTATCACTCAGCAATGAATTCTGTGTCATCAGGCCCGTGGCGGCATAGTGAGTGGATGCAGGTACGGTGATTCTACGTGAACTACGTCACACAGAAAAAGAAACATCATAAGATATCACTAATACACGGAATGTAAACTTGACTACACATGAACTGAATTACAAAACAGAACAGGGTCTCAAATTTAGAAAACCAACTAGTGCTTGCTTATGGGGAAAGGTGCCTTGGGGTGCTGCATAAAACCAGAGACTGAAATTAGCACAGATAACATTCCATAAGCCAAATATGTAATAGACAAGACCTACACCTTGCTCAACGAAATGGACTCAACACCACATATTCAACGCCTAGGAATATACCTGACTAGGAAGAATCTTAAAACCCATGGATATATATGTCTCCGTAAGAGAATCAAGCGTGTGTACAGCGGCTGAAACGCAGCAGTGAAAATCCGATAAATCCCATTATGAAAATAAATTTCGAAAACAAAACACAAAGACAGTGAAATAGAGAGCAATTCTTAAATAATTCACTCAGGGCATGTGATGCAACCGGGATTGACCACATCTACACCCAGAGCTGGTTGAGACATAAGGCTGGACACTTCAGGCTGATAGCATTGGTGAGTTTCGGTGAGCAAATGCAGACCCTTTGAAGTCATACTGCATGGGACCCATTCCATGCGTCCCAACTATCCAGGTTCAAGGGATTCTTCCTCCAGCTAAAACATGCATGGGAAACCCAGAGTATCGTCCACCGTGTGATTGGGAAACGATTTAAAATGCATCTCAGTTTTCGTATCCTGGTCCTCGGGTTCACCATTCCAGATGCTTTACTAACACTCTCCCCGCTTGGAGAGTCAGTGCCTTTAACCTCCTCTTTGGCACAGCTTGCAATTTCTGTGCAAGATGAACAGGAATAGGGAGAACCAATGAGAGACTAGCTGTAGGTATCTGCACGGGCAAATGTAACGCTCATTGCCCACCAGGAAGAGGAATTAAACAAAGGCTCAGTGTGCCCTGCTGGACACAGATTAGGGCCTGAAGCAATCCTGCGGTTTTGTGCCCAGCTCACAAGAAAGCGAGTTGAAGAAAGGAGCTCAGGGGCACTGTAATTCACAAACCTGCAGAGTTATAAATGACAGCTATCTTCCAAAAGTATATTGAAGTAAGCCTGCGAAGGGGACTTGAAAGCGGGGCAGAATTTCAGGAAAACGATTGCAGGGATTAGACTGGAATTGCCCTGAAAGCATAGGGAAAGAGGCACAACGTCGACAATGATGCACTTGGCCAAAAAGTGCGTATGCGTTTTTTCCTGAATATATTCAGGAAAAAACGCATACGCCCTTTTTGGCCAACCAAGCAAGCCTGTAAAGGAAATCTGCACTACAGTGAAATCTCACTGCCCCCCGGGCAAAAGGGCCATCTGAAAAAAGTGTAAAATCCAGAAAGTTAGGACAGGATATGGAGAACAGGGAGCCTTGTTATGCTGATTGGCAGGATGTAAATTGCCAGCAGCCACCCTGGAGAAGTGTATGGTGTTTCCTGAAACACGTAAGAAATAAAGCAACACAGCCTATGGCAATTACACTTATGGTCCTATTCCTTAGGGAAATTAAAATCAAAAACAGAGAGCCACCCCAAAATTTGGGACGGCTGTGTTCCCAAGAAGCTCGTCTACAGTACCAGGAAAATATCCCAGAAAGCAAAAAATGGATAAAGAAGTTGTGGCACGTACGTGCAATGCAGTATCACTCAGCAATGAATTCTGTGTCATCAGGCCCGTGGCGGCATAGTGAGTGGATGCAGGTACGGTGATTCTACGTGAACTACGTCACACAGAAAAAGAAACATCATAAGATATCACTAATACACGGAATGTAAACTTGACTACACATGAACTGAATTACAAAACAGAACAGGGTCTCAAATTGAGAAAACCAACTAGTGCTTGCTTATGGGGAAAGGTGCGTTGGGGTGCTGCATAAAACCAGAGACTGAAATTAGCACAGATAACATTCCATAAGCCAAATATGTAATAGACAAGACCTACTCCTTGCTCAACGAAATGGACTCAACACCACATATTCAACGCCTAAGAATATACCTGACTAGGAAGAATCTTAAAACCCATGGATATATAGGTCTCTGTAAGAGAATCAAGCGTGTGTACAGCGGCCGAAACGCAGCACTGAAAATCCGATAAATCCCATTATCAAAATAAATTTCGAAAACAAAACACAAAGACAGTGAAATAGAGAGCAATTCTTAAATAATTCACTCACGGCATGTGATGCAACCGGGATTGACCACATCTACACCCAGAGCTGGTTGAGACATAAGGCTGGACACTTCAGGCTGATAGCATTGGTGAGTTTCGGTGAGCAAATTCAGACCCTTTGAAGTCATACTGCATGGTACCTATTCCTTGGTTCCCAACTCTTCAGGTTCAAGGGATTCTTCCTCCAGCTAAAACATGCATGGGAAACGCACAGTATGGTCCACCGTGTGATTGGGAAACGATTTAAAATGCATCTCAGTTTTCCTATCCTGGTCCTCGGGTTCACCATTCGAGATGCTTTACTAACACTCTCCCTGCTTGGAGAGTCAGTGCCTTTAACCTCCTCTTTGGCACAGCTTGCAATTTCTGTGCAAGATGAACAGGAATAGGGAGAACCAATGAGAGACTAGCTGTAGGTGTCTGCACGGGCAAATGTAACGCTCATTTCTGACCAGGAAGAGGAATTAACCAAAGGCTCAGCATGCCCTGCCGGAAACAGATTAGGGCCTGAAGCAATCCTGCGGTTTTGTGCCCAGCTCACAAGAAAGCGAGTTGAAGAAAGGAGTTCAGGGGCACTGTAATTCGCAAACCTGCAGAGTTATAAATGACAGCTATCCTCCAAAAATATATTGAAGTAAGCCTGCGAAGGGGACTTGGAAGCGGGGCAGAATTTCAGGAAAACGATTGCAGGGGGTAGACTGGAATTGCCCTGAAAGCATAGGAAAAGAGGCACAACGTCGACAATGATGCACTTGGCCAAAAAGGGCGTATGCGTTTTTTCCTGAATATATTCAGGAAAAAACGCATAAGCCCTTTTTGGCCAACCAAGCAAGCCTGTAAAGGAAATCTGCACTACAACGAAGTCTCACTGCCCGCCGCGCAAAAGGGCCATCTGAAAAAAGTGTAAAATCCAGAGAGGTAGGACAGGATATGGAGAACAGGGAGCCTTGTTATGCTGATTGGCAATATGTAAATTGCCAGCAGCCAACCAGGAGAAGAGTATGGTGTTTCCTGAAACACGTAAGAAACAAAGCAACACAGCCTATGGCACTTCCACTTATGGTCCTATAGCTTACGGAAATTAAAATCAAAAACAGAGAGCCACCCCAATATTTGGGACGGCTGTGTTCACAAGAAGCTCTTCTACAGTATCAGGTAAATATCCCAGAAAGCAAAAAATGGATAAAGAAGTTGTGGCACGTAGGTACAATGCAATATCACTCAGCAATGAAATCTGTGTCATCAGGCCCGTGGCGGCATAGTGAGTGGATGCAGGTACGGTGATTCTACGTGAACTACATCACACAGAAAAAGAAACATCATAAGATATCACTAATACACGGAATGTAAATTTAACTACACATGAACTGAATTACAAAACAGAACAGGGTCTCAAATTTTGAAAACCAACTAGTGCTTGCTTATGGGGAAAGGTGCGTTGGGATGCTGCATAAAACCAGAGACTGAAATTAGCACAGATAACTTTCCATAAGCCAAATATGTAATAGACAAGACCTACTCCTTGCTCAACGAAATGGACTCAAGACCACATATTCAACGCCTAGGAATATACCTGACTAGGAAGAATCTTAAAACCCATGGATTTATATGTCTCCGTAAGAGAATCAAGCGTGTGTACAGCGGCATAAATGCAGCAGTGAAAATCCGATAAATCCCATTATCAAAATAAATTTCAAAAACGAAACACAAAGACAGTGAAATAGAGAGCAATTCTTAAACAATTCACTCAGGGCATGTGATGCAACGGGGATTGACCACATCTACACCCAGAGCTGGTTGAGACATAAGGCTGGACACTTCAGGCTGATAGCATTGGTGAGTTTCGGTGAGCAAATGCAGACCCTTTGAAGTCATACTGCATGGTACCCATTCCATGGGTCCCAACTCTCCAGGTTCAAGGGATTCTTCCTCCAGCTAAAACATGCATGGGAAACCCAGAGTATCGTCCACCGTGTGATTGGGAAACGATTTGAAATGCATCTCAGTTTTCGTATCCTGGTCCTCGGGTTCACCATTCCAGATGCTTTACTAACACTCTCCCCGCTTGGAGAGTCAGTGCCTTTAACCTCCTGTTTGGCACTGTTTGCCATTTCTGCGCAAGATGAACAGGAATACGGAGAACCAATGGGAGACTATCTGTAGGTGTGTGCACGGGCAAATATTTTTTTTAACATCTTTATTGGGGTATAATTGCTTTACAATGGTGTGTTAGTTTTTGCTTTATAACAAAGTGAATCAGCTATACATATACATATGCTCCCTGTGTCTTCCCTCTTGTGTCTCCCTGCCTCCCTCTCTCCCCCTTCCACCCCTCCAGGCTGTCCCAACGCCCCGAGCTCATATCCCTGTGCCTTGCGGCTGCTTCCCCCTTGCTATCTACCTTACTACATTTATTAGTGTGTATATGTCCATGACTCTCTCTCGCCCTGTCAAAACTCACCATTCCCCCTCCCCATATCCTCAATTCCGTTCTCCAGTAGGTCTGCGCCTCTATTCCTGTCTTATCCCTAGGTTCTTCATGACATTTTTTTCCTTTAAATTCCATATATATGTGTTAGCATACGTTATTTGTCTTTTTCTTTCTGACTTACTTCACTCTGTATGACAGACTCTAGGTCTATCCATCTCATTACAAATAACTCAGTTTCATTTCTTTTTAAGGCTGAGTAATATTCCATTGTGTATATGTGCCACATCTTCTTTATCCATTCGTCCGATGATGGGCGCTTAGGTTCTTTCCATCTCCGGGCTATTGTAAATAGAGCTGCAATGAACATTTTGGTACATGACTCTTTTTGAATTTTGGTTTTCTCAGGGTATATGCCCAGTATGCACGGGCAATTTTAACACTCATTTCCCAACAGGAAAAGGAATTAACCAAAGGCTCAGCATGCCGTGCTGGAACAAGATTAGGGCCTGAAGCAATCCTGCGGTTTTGTGGCCAGCTCACAAGAAAGCGAGTTGAGGAAAGGAGCTCAGGGGCACTGTCATTCACATACCTGCAGACTTATAAATGACAGAAATCGTACAAAAATATATTGAATTAAGGCTGCGAAGAGGACTTGAAAGTGGGGCAGAATTGCTGGAATCCGATTTCAGGAGGTAGACGTGAATTGCTCTGAAAGCATAAGAGGAGTGGCAGAACCTCGTCAATGAAGCACTTGGCCAAAAAGGGCATATGCATTTTTTCCAGGGCCATCATTCACGAGAGTAGTAGGCTCCCAGCATGCTCCAGTGGCCAACAGAGGGCCCACGTCGCCAAGGCGATGTGAGCTAGCCAGGCAGGAGTGACCTGACATCAGAGGGCCCACCTCACAGAATGGTAGGGAACCCAGCCAGGATCAGACTCTCCCCAGAGGGCCCACATCACCAAGGTGATGGGAACCAGGCAGGAGTGTCCTCACACCCGTGGGGCCACATCATCAAAAGTTGAGGTACCTAGCACATGTGGCCTCAAACCAGAGGACCCACATCACCATGGGTTTCGGAGTGAGGCAGGCAGGATTAACCTCACAACACATGTCCCATTGTATACAAAAGGTGTGGAAACCAGCAGTTGGATCTTCCTAGCAGGCGGCCCAGAGCACTGAGGCTATGAGATCCAGGCCGGCATGAACTCACAACAGAGGGCCCTCATTGTGATTCTGTAAGCAACCCAGCCGTTGTGACCTCAGAGCAGAAGGCCCACATCCCCATGGGGAAGGGAAACAAGCAGGAGTGTCATCGCAAGAGTGGGCACACATGAAAAAATGTGGGGAGCCCAGCAATTAGTGCCTGATGCCAGAGGGCCCTCATCACCGAGGGGCGGTGGCTCCCAGCCAGCTCCGACTGCTACCAGAGGGGCGACGTCGCCAATGCGGAGTGCGACAACCAGGCAGGAGTGACCTCAGAGCAGAGGGTCAACCTCACAGAAGTGTGAAGAACCAAAGAGGATCAGATTCTCACCAGAGGGCCCACATCACCAAGGGAATGGGAACCAGGCAGGAGTGTCCTCACACTAGTGGGGCCACATCACCGAAAAGTGAGGGACCCAGCACACGTGGCCTCAAACCAGAGGACACACATCACAAGGGAGCTGGGATTGAGGCAGGCAGGAGGAGCCTCAAAACAGAGGGACCATAGAATTAAAGAGGTGAAGAATCCCGCAGTTGGAACCTCCCAGCAGGCGGCCAGGAGCAGCAAGACTATGGGATCCAGGCCGGAGTGATCTCACACCAGAGGGCCGTCATCATGAAACTGTGAGCAACCTAGGCGTTGGGATCTCAGAGCAGAAGGCCCACATTCCCATGGGGTTGGGAACCTGTCAGAAGTGTACTCGCACCACAGGGCACACAGCAGAGAATTTAGGGAACCCAGGAGTTAGGGCCTGACGCCAGAGGGCCCTCATTACCAAGGGGAGGAGACTCCAATCAGGCACCAACACCCAACTGAGGTCCCACGTCGCCAAGGTGACATGTGACAGCCAGGTAGGAGTGACCTCACCGCAGAGGGCCTACCTCACAGAAGGGTGAGGAACACAGCCAGGATAAGACTCTCACCACAGGGCCCACATCACCAAGGTGATCAGAACCAGGCAGGAGAGTCTTCACACCAGTGTGGCCACATCATAGAAAGGTGAGGAGCCCAGCACATGTGGCCTAAACCAGAAGACCCACATCTCCAAGGGGCTTAGAATGAGGCAGGCAGGAGTAGCCTCACAACACAGGGCCCATAGAATAAAAAAGCTGAGGAATCCAGCAATGGGAACCTCCCAGCAGGCGGCCAAGAGCACCAAGTCTATGCGATTCAGGCCGCAGTAAACTCACAGCAGAGGGTCCACATTATGAAACTGCGAGCAACCCAGCCATTTGGACCTCAGAGCAGAAGGTCCACATCCCCAAGGTGTTGGGAGCATGGCAGGAGTGTCCTCGCACCACTTAGCACATATCAGAAAATGTGGGTACCCAGCAGTTAGGGCCTGACGCCAGAGGGCCCTCATCACTGAGGGGAGGAGGCTCCCAGCATGTTCCAACTACCACAAGAGGGCCCCCGTCGCCAAGGCAGGGTGTGCCAGCCAGGCAGGAGTGACCTCACAGCAGACGGCCCACCTCAAAGAAGTGTGAGGAACCCAACCAGGATCAGACTCTCACCAGAGGGCCCATATCACCAAGGGGACGGGAACCAGGCACGAGTGTCCTCACACCAGTGGGGCCACATCACTAAAAGATGAGGAAACTGGCACATGTGGCCACAAACCAGAGGACCTACATCACCAAGGGGCTGGGAGTGACACAGGCAGGAGGAGCCTCCCAACACAGGGCCCAAAGAATAAAAAAGGTGAGGAACCCAGCAGTTGGAACTTCCCAGCAGGCGGCCCAGAGTACAGAGGCTATGGGATCTAGGAATGAGTGAACTAACACCAGAGAGCTAACATCAGGAAACTGTGAGCAACCCAGTCATTGGAACCTCAGAGCAGAAGGCCCATATCGCCATGGGGATGGGAACATTTCACGAGTGTCCTGGCATCACTGGGCTCACATCAGAAAACCTGGGGAGCCCAGCAGTTAGAGCCTGACGCCAGAGGGACCTCATCACCAAGGACAGGAGTCTCCAAAAGGATCCAACTGCCACCAGAGGGCCGACGTCACCAAGGCAATGGGAGCAAGCCAGGCAGGAGTTACCTCAGAGCACAGGGCCCACCTCACAGAACGGTAAGGAACCCAGCCAGGATCAGACTCTCACCAGAGGGGCCACATCACCAAGGGGCTGGGAAACAGGCACGAGTGTCCTCACACCATTGTGGCCACATCATCGAAAGGTGAGGGACCCAGCACACGTGGCCTCACACCAGAGGACACACATCACAACGGGGCTGGGATTGAGGCAGGCAGGAGGAGCCTCAAAACAGAGGGCCCATAGAATAAAAAAGGTGAGGAATCCCGCAGTTGGAACCTCCCAGCAGGCGCCCAGGAGCAGCAAGCCTATGGTATCTAGGCCGGAATGAACGCACATCAGAGGGCCCTCATCATGAAACTGTGAGCACCCCAGCCGTTGGGACCTCAGAGCAGAAGGCCCAAATTCCCATGCGGTTGGGAACCTGACAGGAGTGTACTCGCACCACAGGTCGCACATCTGCAAATTTTGGGAGCCCAGGAGTTAGGGTCTGACGCAAGAGGGCCCTCATTACCGAGGGACGGAGACTCGCAGCAGACACCAACTCCCAACTGAGGGCCCACGTCACCAAGGTGATGTGTGCCAGCCAGGCAGGAGTGACCTCACCGCAGAGGGCCTACCTCACAGAAGGGTGAGGAAACCAGCTAGGATAAGACTCTCACCAGAGGGCCCACATCACCAAGGGGATCGGAACCAGGCAGGAGGGTCTTCACACCAGTGTGGTGACATTATAGAAAGGTGAGGAACCCAGAACATGTGGCCTAAAACAGGGGACCCACATCTCCAAGGGGCTAGGATGAGGCAAGCAGGAGTATCCTCACAAAACAGAGCCCACAGAATAAAAGTTGTGAGGAATCCAGCAGTTGGAACCGGCCAGTAGGCCACCCAGAGCACAGAGTCTATGGGATCCAGGCCACAGCAAACTCACAGCAGAGGTCCCACATCATGAAACTGTGAGCAACCCAGCGGATGGGACCTCAGAGCAGAAGGCCCACATCCCTATGGGGATGGGAACCTGACAGGAGTGTCCTCGGCCCACTTCCACGAATCAGAAAATGTGGGAACCCAGCAGTTAGGACCTGAGGCCAGAGGACCCTCATCACCGAGGGGAGGAGGCTCCCAGCAGGCTCCAACTGCCACCATAAGGCCGATGTCACCAAGGCGGGGTGTGCCAACCAGGCAGGAGTGACCTCAGAGCAGAAAGCCCACCTCACAGAAGTGTGAGGAACCCAACAAGGATCAGACTGTCACCAGAGGGCCAACATCACCAAGGGAATGGGAACCAGGCAGGAGTGTCCTCACACCAGTGGGGCTACATCACCATAATTTGAGGGACCCAGCACACGTGGCCTCAAACCTGAGGACACACATCACCAAGGGGCTGGGAGTGAGGCAGGCCAGAGGATCCTCAAAACAGAGGGACCATAGAATAAAAAAAGTGAGGAATCCCACAGTTGGAACCTCCGGGAGGCAGCCAGGAGCAGCGAGGCTATGGGATCTAGGCAGGAGTGAACTCACACCAGAGGGCCCTCATCATGAAACTGTGAGCAACACAGCCGTTGGGACCTCAGAGCAGAAGGCTCACATCCCCATGGGGATGGGAACCTGGCAGGAGTGTCCTTGCACCACTTAGCACGAATCAGAAAATGTGGGAACCCAGCAGTTAGGGCCTGAGGCCAGAGGGCCCTCATCACCGAGGGGAGGAGGCTCCCAGCAGGCTCCAACTGCCACCATATGGCCGACGTTGCCAAGGCGGGGTGTGCCAGCCAGGCAGGAGTGACCTCAGAGCAGAGGGCCCACCTCACAGAAGGGTGAGGAACCTAACCAGGATCAGACTCTCACCAGAGGGCCAACATCACCAAGGTGATGGGAACCAGGCAAGACTGTCCTAACAGCAGTGGGGCCAACATCACCAAGGGAATGGGAACCAGGCAAGAGTGTCCTCACACCAGTGTGGCCACATTATAGAAAGGTGAGGAACACAGCACATGTGGCCTCAAACAAGGGGACACACATCACAAAGGGGCTGGGAGTGAGGCATGCAGGAGGAGACGCACAACCGAGGGCCCATAGAATAAAAAGGGTGAGGAATCGAGAAGTTGGAAACTCCAAGCTGGAGGCCCAGAGCACTGACACTATGGGATACAGGCCAGAGTGAACACACAGCAAAGGGCCCACATCATGAAACTGTGAGCAACCCAGCAGTTGGGACCACAGAACAGAAGTCCCACATGCCCATGGGGATGGGAACCTGGCAGGAGTGACTCGCACCACTGGGCACACATCAGAAAATGTGTGGAGCCCAGCACTTAGGGCCTGACACCAGAAGGCCCTCATCACTGAGGGGAGGAGGCCCCAGCACGCTCCAACTGCCACCAGAGGGTCCCCGTCGCCAAGGCGACGTGCGCCAGCCAGGCAGGATTGACCTCACAGCAGAGAGCCCACATCATGAAAGTGTGAGCAACCCAGCCGTTAGGACCTCAGAACAGAAGACCCACACGCTCATGAGGATGGGAACCTGGCAGGAGTTCCCTCGTACCACTTAGCACGTATCAGAAAATGTGGGAACCCCGCCATTAGGGTCTGACGCCAGAGGGCCTCATCACCGCGGGAAGGAGGCTCCCAGCAGGCTCCAACTGCCACCAGGGTGCCGAAGTCAACAAGGCGGGTTGTGCCAGCCAGGCAGGAGTGACCTCAGAGAAGAGGGCTCACCTCACGGATGTGTGAGGAACCCAACCAGGATCAGAGTCTCACCAGAGGGCCCACATCACCAAGGGGATGGGAACCAGGCAGGAGTGTCCACACACCAGTGGGGCCACATCATCAAAAGATGAGGAACCCATCACATATGGCCTCAAACCTGAGGACATACATCACCATGTGGCTGGGAGTGAGGCAGGTATCTGGAGGGGCACATTTAACTCTAATTTCCCACCAGGAAGAGGAATTAACCAAAGGCTCAGAGTGCCGTGCCGGACCCTGATTATGGCCTGAAGCAAACCTGCAGTTTTGTGGCCAGCTTACAAGGAAGCGAGTTAAGAAAGGAGCTCAGGGGCACTGTAATTCACAAACCTGCAGAGATAAATGACAGCTATTGGCAAAAATATATCGAAGTAAGTCTGTAAAGAGGACTTGAAAACGAGGCAGAATTGCAGGAATCATATTTCAAGAGGTAGATTGGAGTTGCATTTAAAGCATATGAAAAGCGGCAGATCTTTGACAGTGATGCACATGGACAAAAAGTGCGTATACATTTTTCCTGAATATATTCAGGAAAAAACGCATATGAACATTTTGGCCAACCAAGCACTCCAGCAATGGAAATCCACACTACAATGAAGTCACATTTCCCATTCGTCAAAAAGGCCATCTGAATAAAGTGTAAAAACCAGAAACACAGGACAGGCCATGGAGAACAGGGAGCCGTGTTATGCTGATGGGCGGGATGTAAATTGCCAACAGACACTCTGGAGATGTTCATGGTGTATCCTGAAACATCTAAAAAACAAAGCTACAGAGCCTAGGGCACTTCCACTTTTGGCCCTATAGCTTAGGAAAATTAAAATCAACAAGACACAGCCAACACAAAATTTAGGGCTGCTGTGTTTACAAGAACCTCGAGTCCAGTACAAATTAAATATCCCAGAAAGAAAAAAATGGATAAAGAAGTTGTGCTACTTACGTACAATGGAATATCACTCAGCAGTGAAATCAATGTCATCAAGCCTGTAGCAGCAAATTGAGTGGATTTAATTATGATGATTCTAAGAGAAATATGTCACACAAAGAGAGATAATTATCATAAGATATCACTAATAGAGGGAGTGTAAACTTGGCTACACATAAACTGAATTACAAAACCGAACAGAGTCTCACAGTTAGATAAAAACCTTATGCTTGCTTAAGGGGAAAGTTGAGTTGGGCTGCTGTATAAAAACAGATTGAAATTAGCACACATACCATTCCATAAGCCAAATACGTAATAAACAAGACCTACTCTTTGCTCAACGAAATAGACTCATCCATGGTGTATCACCTCACACCTATTAGAATGGGCATCATCAGAAAATCTACAAACAACAAATGCTGGAAACGGTGTGGAGATAAGGAATCCTCTTCCACTATTGTTGGGAACGTAAATTGATACAGTCACTGTGGAGAACATTATGGAGTTTCTTATAAAACTAAGAATAGAATTACCATATGATACAGCAATCCCTCTACTGGGCATATACCCAGACAAAACCATAAATCAAAAAGAGACATTCACCACAATGTTCATTGCATCACTATTTACACTATCCAGGAAATGGAAGCAACCTAAATGCCCACAGACAGACGAATGCATAAAGATGTGGTACATATATAAAATGGAATATTACTAAGCCATAAAAAGGAATGAAATTGGGACATTTGTAGAGACGTTGATGGATCTAGAGACTGTCATACAGAGTGAAGTAAGTCAGAAAGAGAAAAACAAATCTTGTATATTAATGCATATATGTGGAACCTAGAAAAATTGTACAGATGAACCGTTTTGCAAGGCAGAAATAGAGCAATACATGTATACAACAAACGTATGGACAACAAGGCGGGAAAGCTGTTGGGGATGGTGGTGGGAGGAGTTGAGATATTGGGATTGGTATGTATACATTTATATGTATAAAGTAGATAACCAAAAACAACCTGCTGTATAAAAATATAAAATTAAATTCAAAATACAAAAATAAAATTAAAAAAAGTAAAACAGAAAAAATATTCTTCCCTTCACATACATGTATTTATATGAATAAATTATTTCCATGCTTATATCTGTAAATACACAAAAGAGGAATAAAATCTACCTTGAACCCAAAACGAAAAAAAGATAAAAAAGAACAGAACCCACCAGTTACACAGAGGAAAACCGTTTCAGGGCACTTGCTCCAATTGCAAACAATTCTGAAGTTGGTCAGTGGTGGGGAATCATCTCCCATTCAGCCAGCATGCTCCTCGCAACAAGCGTCCTCACTGCAAAGCTGGGGGACCGTGCCGAGGTATCTGTGAGTAAACGTTGGCCGAGCCCCAGGCCAGCTGCTGCTGAAATGTTCCCACCCTTCCAAGGCTAAACACCTGAATATGTACAAGGACTTGAAAACCTAGAGGAAGGGCCATGGAGCCACATGAGGGACAGCATGCCAGCCGACTTGGTGCCTGCAGGCCAGCCAGGATGGTCCTGGCCCTGGGTGCTCTTCTGGAAGCTCTCCCTTTCCCTGCCTGAGATACCCCTGCTGTCCCGGCCCCCACTGCTTTCTTCCTTCCTCACCTGTGCCCAGGGAGAAATTCCAGCGGCAGGTGTGGGTGACACATCCTCTTCTTTAGCAGGTAGCATCTTGGCAACTGCTGCAGAAAGTCCAGCAGAGCCCCACTCACACTGGGACACCCACAAAGCCGTGGCCTCTCACTCCCTCCCACCAGCCCAGCCCCGAGACTGCTGACAGGGCAGAGAAAATGGCGTCAGGCACAGCTGCAGGGGCTCTTGCTGCCTGGAGCGGTGTTTATATTGATCTCAACCCAGGCACACCTGGGGAGGGCTGGCCGGCACGGTCAGGCTTCCCAAGCCAGCCAATAATCACCCCTCAGGGGCTCACAGTTGCTGAAAATGGAACTTGCTGAATTGGCCAGGTCCAAGGAACAGGTGTGGGCTCCTGAGAGTCAGGATAGACAAGGGGCTGCAGCTCTGGCTTGTTTTCTAATTATATTATCTGGCCCATGAGTGGGAGACAACTTCAAGAAAACCCTCTCCTAATGAGAGGAACCCAGGAGTCAGGGAGAGGAGGGGTGGGTGGTGGTTGGAGACAGAGGCCTGGTGCCCCGGGTGCAGTGGAAGTCTCTGGAAGACCAGGTGGAGGAGGCCGCACAGAGTGATGCCCAGGGTCACAGACCTGTCAGAGCTGCTGTTTGTTAGTTCAAGTCCTGCTCTGAGGTGCTCTGTGTCAGATCTGAGCGACAGGTGAGCTGGGAGTGCTCTGCAATGAGGGCTATGTGCACGGTTCCTGTGTGCCCAGCCCTGCCAAGGTACCTGCAAGGGTAGCTCTGTATCCTGGGAGGGGCCTGACCACGGGAGCCCCATGGACTGCAGAGGACCTGCCCAGGGAATCCCATATCCTGGGAGGGGCCTGAACACGAGAGCCCCGTGGGCTGGGGTGGGGGTAGGGTACCTGCCCAGGTGAGCTCCATATCCTGGGATTGGCCTGACCTCGAGAGCCCCATGGGCTGCTGGAGTCCTGGTAAAGGATGTCAGGACAGTCAGTGAAGCCACTGAGGATATACCTCCAGTAGTTCCTAAATCCTACACCCTGCTGGTCATTCTACCAACCACCAGGACTTGGTATTCTGTATTAGTCTTCACTGATGCCTTCTTTTGTATTCCATTAGTCCCAGAGTCACAAGAAATTTTGGCTTGTGAGTGACAGGACTCAACATACAACTAAAACAATACTTCCAGGCTGTCTTGCCCCAAGGGTTCAAAAATTCCCACACCATCTTTGGGGAAAGCTCAGCTAAAGACCTAAAAGTTCTACCTCTGGGAAAGGAAACACTCCTTCAATATTCAGACAACATTCTGATCGCCAGCCCTACTAAGGAGGCCTCAGAACTACCAAGCCAATAAAGGATAGAAGTTGTCCACGAAAAAGCTCAAGTATCACAGACTACGGTGACCTGCCTGGGCTTCATTCTCACAGAAGGTCGGAGAAGCCCATCCCAGGAAAGGGAAGAAACAATTTACAGCCTTACCCCTTTCTGAAACTAGAAGACAGCTTAGGGGTTCCTGGGGAAGCCAGGGTTTCCTGCCTCTGGATCCCTAACTACAGTCTACTAGCTGGGCCTCTATATGAAACACTGAAAGGAAAAGATGATGATCCTTTTGAATAGAATCCAGAAGTGGCCTTTCAAGAATGGAAAGAGCAGTCAATTCAGACCCTTGCCCTGGAACTCCCTAATTTAGCTAAACCCTTTGACCTTTACATTCCTGGTGAAAGGTGAATCGCCATTGGAGTATTAGTGCAAAAACTGGGACCACTTGAAATGGAACAATGCAAGAATGCCATCCAGGTAGGATAAACTATGGTCACCAAGGGGCTTGGCCCACCGCCACATCTGGCCAAGATACTGGTGGTATCTGAAAACCTGGAAATCAGCAGCCCAAAAGGCCACCTCCCTTCTAAGGGAAACGGACCCCACGTGGTGATCCTAACCCCCAACCATGCCCTGAAGTTGCAGGGTTTGCTCCGTGGGCACACTGACCTCGATTGAGGAGGCCCTCCAACTCCAACCTCCAGAGAGATAACCGGGGGCAACGGGGCACCATGACGACCCATGTGACCATCACTTGACCTGGAGTTTCTCTCATAAAACAACAAGAGTGTGTCCCAAAAGAGTAGACTACTGCTTGCAGTACTTACTGTACCCAGAGGGGAGCTAATAATCTTGGCGGGGGAACCGTATATCATGCTGTCACCATAGAAAAGCCTACAGACACCCTGATGATGGTGGCCAATAAGACCGGCTGGACTCCTGTTTACTTCCAAAGGCTCTTGACTCAGTGACCATCATGATCCTTCATCACCACTGACCCTGGACTGTCTGGGAGCTGAGCGGGCATGATCCTGACACCTGGTGCTGTTTTTACGTTAATTCAGGGGCCTAATGGAAGAAAGCGCAGACTGTTGGTCAGAGCATCTAGGCTGGCAGAAACGGTCAGTCAGAGCATCTAGGCTGGCAGAAACGGTCAGCCTAAGGTGGCCGAACAAATGTGGGGCGGAGTGAAACTGGACCTCACAGCGCCACTGCACATCTCCTTTCTGGACCCTTAAAGGTCATTAGAATCTATAACACTTCCAATACTGGTGCTCAGGTGGACGAGCAGGGAGGCAGGAGGCCTGGGGACAATCAACGTCACCTGGAGGCTGCTGGGGAGAAGTTCTGACCCTCGCCCACGGGTATGAAGCCTCCTAACTCAGCACTCAGCAGTTACAGAAGAAGGGTCTGCACCCGCAGCACTCCAAGAATGAGGAAAGGGACAAAAGGCAGAAGAGAAGTTTGTCCCAGGCAAAGCCCCTTAAAAATGCCTGGGAGATAAAAATAGAATCTGGGCAATAAAATAAAGTCTAACCATTTTTATCCTTTGTGCTTTGTCTAATTTCAGGTGCTCCTAGTGTCCCGCATACAGAGGTTCCACACCCGGCACTTCAGACCAGATTTCCTAGAGCAGAATGGCTCGATGACACTTCAGCTCCTGGGGCCCAGTTCAGACTCCGTGACATAGAGTCTGAGCTGCAGCCAACCAGGTCCTCGAGAGCTCAGCCCCCTCCCTCCCAGTGACTCTGACAGGATCTCTACACAGCAGCCCAGCCCACAGCCCACAGGGTAGCACCTCTCCATTCTCTGATCAAAATATAAAGTTTCCTTTGCTTTTGAACCAAACTCAGTCTCGATCTATTGGCTCCAATGACACTGGGCAGGGGGACACTTGTTGGCGTCCACTCTGGAGGATCAGTAACAGAAATTGAGAACATTGTAACTTCAATGAACAGATGTGTGAGCCAAACTGTAATTAACATAGAACAGTGTATAAGGCTCGGGTAAAATAAGATGTTTCAAACACTTCCATTTGATATTTCCATCACTTTCTTATAAGCAAGTTCAGTGAAAAGGTTTGTCTTCCTTGTCAGGTCAATATTAGAGAAACAAAGTGATTTCTTTCCAAGGATGTACATCTAATAATCTTGGTTAAAGCTTCAATCTTGTTTTAAATGTTTTTGCATTGAAAATGATACCTCTCTTTCAGCTCCCCCATTTCTGAGAAGCATAAAATCTTATAATTTATTATTACCAAAGGGAAATGGTAGGAGGAGGGATAAATTAACAGTTTGGGATTAACACATACACACTGCTATGTATGAAATCATCAGCAAGGAAGTACTGTATAGCACAGGGAACTACACTCAATATTTTGCAATAACCTATAAGGGGAAATGATCTGAAAAAGAATAGATATTTTTATTGACATCATCCATCAATGACAGTAAAAATGGAATCTAAGGGAAGACAGTGGTGAGTGCTTCTGACCCTGAAGACTTCAATCATCTAAAGTTTGGACTCTGCCTACTTCCCAAGGCCCTTAATGAACATATGTGTAGCCGTAGCTTAAAAAATTCCCCAGTTTGGGTTGTGGAGAGACACTGATATTTAAAATCCCCTGGTGTTCTCCTCACATGAATGGGACCCTTCCTACACCTAAAACATGCCTGTCACACCCAGAGGATGGTATACCGTCTGATCGGGAAAAGTTTGGAAAAGGCATCTCATCTCCTCATCTCTTGGTGCTAGGGTTCACCACTCCAGCGTCTTTACTAACAGTCTCCCCACTTGGAGATGTCAGCACTGTCAACATCCTGTTGCATACAGTTTGGAATTTGTCCAGAGGATGAAGCAGAAGGAGGAGGAACAATGAGAGACAAGTCCTAGGTGTTCGGACAGGCACATGCCACTCTAATTTCCAATCAGGAAGACGAATTGACCAAAGGCTAGGGTTGCCCATGGAAACAGAATAGGGCTTGAGGAATCCTGATGCTTTGTGGCCAGTTCCCATAAACACAAGTTGGAAAATGGAACTCAGGGGCACTAAAATTCACGAAACTGCAGAATTGAAAATATCTATCACTGAAAAATGTCTTGAGGAAAGTCAGAGAAAAGGACTTGTAAGCAACGGAGAATGGCAGGAAAGGGATTGGAAGAGGTAGAAAGGACTCGCCATTAAGCACAAGAAAAGGGGCTGAACATTGCCAACATTGCAGTTGGCCAAAAAGGGTGTATGCGTCTTTTTCTGTATATATTCAAGAAAAGGGCATACACTTTTTTAGCCAACCAAACAGGTGGGCACTGGAAATCAATACTACAAAACATATCACTTTGCATCAGTCAGAAGAGCTGTCCTCATAAAGTGTAAACACCAGAAATGCAGGACAGGGCAAGGAGAAAAGGGAGCCCTGTGAGTCTTATAGTGGAAATGTATATTGCCAACGGTCACTCTGGATAAGTCTATTGTGTTTACTAAAGCATCTAAAAAATGAGCTACCGAGCACAGGGCACTTGCACTCATGGACGTATATCTTGGGAAAAACAAAAATCGAGAGGACACAGGCACCCCAATGTTTACCACCTCTCTGTTTAAAAGATCCTCGACTAGGATATAACTTAAATGTATCTGCAGAGAAAAAACGGACAGAGATGTGGTGCTTATGTAGAGTGGAATATTACTCAGTCTGGAAATCAATGAAATACGGCCAGTTATAACAACTCCAGAGGAGTTACGTGTGATCATTCGAAGTCACATAATTCAAAAAGAAAAAGACATAAGATATCACTAATACATGGAATGTTAACATGGCTACACATGAACAGAATTACAAAAGAGAAGAGGGTTTCAAATTAAGAAAATGAACTTATGCTTCCTTAAGGGGAAAGGTGAGTTGGGGTGCTGCATAAAACCAGAGATTGAAATTAGCACAGATACCATTCCATAAGCCAAATATGTAATAGTCAAGACCTACTCCTTGCTCAACGAAATGGACTCAACACGCCATATTCAATGCCTAAGAATATACCGGATTAGTAAGAATCTTAAAACCCATGGATATATATGTCTCCGTAAGAGAATCAAGCGCGTGTACAGCGGCATAAACGAAGCAGTGAAAATCCGATAAATCCCATTATTAAAATAAATTTCAAAAACAAAACACAATGACAGTGAAATAGGTAGCAATTCTTAAATAATTCACTCAGGGCATGTGACGCAACCTGGATTTACCACATCTACACCCAGAGCTGGTTGAGACATAAGGCTGGACACTTCAGGCTGATAACATTGGTGAGTTTCGGTGAACAAATGCAGATCCTTTGAAGTCATACTGCATGGTACCCATTCCAATGGTCCCAACTCTCCAGGTTCAAGGGATTCTTTCTTCAGCTAAAACATGCGTGGGAAACGCCGAGTATGGTCCACCGTGTGATTAGGAAACTATTTAAAATGCATCTCAGTTTTCGTATCCTGGTCCTCGGGTTCACCATTCCAGACGGTTTACTAACACTCTCCCCGCTTGGAGAGTCAGTGCATTTAACCTCCTGTTTGGCACAGCTTGCAATTTCTGTGCAAGATGAACAGGAATAGTGAGAACCAATGAGAGACTAGCTATAGGTGTCTGCACGGGCAAATGTAAGGCTCATTTCCCACCAGGAAGAGGAATAAACCAAAGGCTCAGCGTGCCCTGCCGGAAACAGATTAGGGCCTGAAGCAATCCTGAGGTTTTGTGCCCAGCTCACAAGAAAGCGAGTTGAAGAAAGGAGCTCAGGGGCACTGTAATTCACAAACCTGCAGAGTTATAAATGACAGCTATCCTCCAAAAATATATTGAAGTAAGCCTGCGAAGGGGACTTGAAAGCGGGGCAGAATTTCAGGAAAACGATTGCAGGGGGTAGACTGGAATTGCCCTGAAAGCATAAGAAAAGAGGCAGAACGTCGACAATGATGCACTTGGCCAAAAAGGGCGTATGCGTTTTTTCCTGAATATATTCAGGAAAAAACGCATACGCCCTTTTTGGCCAAACAAGCAAGCCTGTAAAGGAAATCTGCACTACAATGAAGTCTCACTGCCCCCGGGCAAAAGGGCCATCTGAAAAAAGTGTAAAATCCAGAAAGGTAGGACAGGATATGGAGAACAGGGAGCCTTGTTATGCTGATTGGCAGGATGTAAATTGCCAACAGCCACCCTGGAGAAGTGTATGGTGTTTATTGAAACCCATAAGAAACAAAGCAACACAGCCTATGGCACTTCCACTTATGGTCTCAAAGATTACGGAAATTAAAATCAAAAACAGACAGCCACCCCAATGTTTGGGACGGCTGTGTTCACAAGAAGCTCGTTTACAGTACCAGGTAAATATCCCAGAAAGCAAAAAATGGATAAAGAAGTTGTGGCACGTACGTGCAATGCAATATCACTCAGCAATGAAATCTGTGTCATCAGGCCCGTGGCGGCATAGTGAGTGGATGCAGGTACGGTGATTCTACGTGAACTACATCACACAGAAAAAGAAACATCATAAGATATCACTAATACACGGAATGTAAACTTGACTACACATGAACTGAATTACAAAACAGAACAGGGTCTCAAATTTAGAAAACCAACTAGTGCTTGCTTATGGGGAAATGTGCGTTGGGATGCTGCATAAAACCAGAGACTGAAATTAGCACAGATAACTTTCCATAAGCCAAATATGTAATAGACAAGACCTACTCCTTGCTCAACGAAATGGACTCAACACCACATATTCAACGCCTAGGAATATACCTGACTAGGAAGAATCTTAAAACCCATGGATTTATATGTCTCCGTAAGAGAATCAAGCGTGTGTACAGCGGCATAAATGCAGCAGTGAAAATCCGATAAATCCCATTATCAAAATAAATTTCAAAAACGAAACACAAAGACAGTGAAATAGAGAGCAATTCTTAAACAATTCACTCAGGGCATGTGATGCAACCGGGATTGACCACATCTACACCCAGAGCTGGTTGAGACATAAGGCTGGACACTTCAGGCTGATAGCATTGGTGAGTTTTGGTGAGCAAATGCAGACCCTTTGAAGTCATACTGCATGGTACCCATTCCATGGGTCCCAACTCTCCAGGTTCAAGGGATTCTTCCTCCAGCTAAAACATGCATGGGAAACCCAGAGTATCGTCCACCGTGTGATTGGGAAACGATTTGAAATGCATCTCAGTTTTCGTATCCTGGTCCTCGGGTTCACCATTCCAGATGCTTTACTAACACTCTCCCCGCTTGGAGAGTCAGTGCCTTTAACCTCCTGTTTGGCACTGTTTGCCATTTCTGCGCAAGATGAACAGGAATACGGAGAACCAATGGGAGACTATCTGTAGGTGTGTGCACGGGCAAATATTTTTTTTAACATCTTTATTGGGGTATAATTGCTTTACAATGGTGTGTTAGTTTTTGCTTTATAACAAAGTGAATCAGCTATACATATACATATGCTCCCTGTGTCTTCCCTCTTGTGTCTCCCTGCCTCCCTCTCTCCCCCTTCCACCCCTCCAGGCTGTCCCAACACCCCGAGCTCATATCCCTGTGCCTTGCGGCTGCTTCCCCCTTGCTATCTACCTTACTACATTTATTAGTGTGTATATGTCCATGACTCTCTCTCGCCCTGTCAAAACTCACCATTCCCCCTCCCCATATCCTCAATTCCGTTCTCCAGTAGGTCTGCGCCTCTATTCCTGTCTTATCCCTAGGTTCTTCATGACATTTTTTTCCTTTAAATTCCATATATATGTGTTAGCATACGTTATTTGTCTTTTTCTTTCTGACTTACTTCACTCTGTATGACAGACTCTAGGTCTATCCATCTCATTACAAATAACTCAGTTTCATTTCTTTTTAAGGCTGAGTAATATTCCATTGTGTATATGTGCCACATCTTCTTTATCCATTCGTCCGATGATGGGCGCTTAGGTTCTTTCCATCTCCGGGCTATTGTAAATAGAGCTGCAATGAACATTTTGGTACATGACTCTTTTTGAATTTTGGTTTTCTCAGGGTATATGCCCAGTATGCACGGGCAATTTTAACACTCATTTCCCAACAGGAAAAGGAATTAACCAAAGGCTCAGCATGCCGTGCTGGAACAAGATTAGGGCCTGAAGCAATCCTGCGGTTTTGTGGCCAGCTCACAAGAAAGCGAGTTGAGGAAAGGAGCTCAGGGGCACTGTCATTCACATACCTGCAGACTTATAAATGACAGAAATCGTACAAAAATATATTGAATTAAGGCTGCGAAGAGGACTTGAAAGTGGGGCAGAATTGCTGGAATCCGATTTCAGGAGGTAGACGTGAATTGCTCTGAAAGCATAAGAGGAGTGGCAGAACCTCGTCAATGAAGCACTTGGCCAAAAAGGGCATATGTATTTTTTCCAGGGCCATCATTCACGGGAGTAGTAGGCTCCCAGCATGCTCCAGTGGCCAACAGAGGGCCCACGTCGCCAAGGCGATGTGAGCTAGCCAGGCAGGAGTGACCTGACATCAGAGGGCCCACCTCACAGAATGGTAGGGAACCCAGCCAGGATCAGACTCTCCCCAGAGGGCCCACATCACCAAGGTGATGGGAACCAGGCAGGAGTGTCCTCACACCCGTGGGGCCACATCATCAAAAGTTGAGGTACCTAGCACATGTGGCCTCAAACCAGAGGACCCACATCACCATGGGTTTCGGAGTGAGGCAGGCAGGATTAACCTCACAACACATGTCCCATTGTATACAAAAGGTGTGGAAACCAGCAGTTGGATCTTCCTAGCAGGCGGCCCAGAGCACTGAGGCTATGAGATCCAGGCCGGCATGAACTCACAACAGAGGGCCCTCATTGTGATTCTGTAAGCAACCCAGCCGTTGTGACCTCAGAGCAGAAGGCCCACATCCCCATGGGGAAGGGAAACAAGCAGGAGTGTCATCGCAAGAGTGGGCACACATGAAAAAATGTGGGGAGCCCAGCAATTAGTGCCTGATGCCAGAGGGCCCTCATCACCGAGGGGCGGTGGCTCCCAGCCAGCTCCGACTGCTACCAGAGGGGCAACGTCGCCAATGCGGAGTGCGACAACCAGGCAGGAGTGACCTCAGAGCAGAGGGTCAACCTCACAGAAGTGTGAAGAACCAAAGAGGATCAGATTCTCACCAGAGGGCCCACATCACCAAGGGAATGGGAACCAGGCAGGAGTGTCCTCACACTAGTGGGGCCACATCACCGAAAAGTGAGGGACCCAGCACACGTGGCCTCAAACCAGAGGACACACATCACAAGGGAGCTGGGATTGAGGCAGGCAGGAGGAGCCTCAAAACAGAGGGACCATAGAATTAAAGAGGTGAAGAATCCCGCAGTTGGAACCTCCCAGCAGGCGGCCAGGAGCAGCAAGACTATGGGATCCAGGCCAGAGTGATCTCACACCAGAGGGCCGTCATCATGAAACTGTGAGCAACCTAGGCGTTGGGATCTCAGAGCAGAAGGCCCACATTCCCATGGGGTTGGGAACCTGTCAGAAGTGTACTCGCACCACAGGGCACACAGCAGAGAATTTAGGGAACCCAGGAGTTAGGGCCTGACGCCAGAGGGCCCTCATTACCAAGGGGAGGAGACTCCAATCAGGCACCAACACCCAACTGAGGTCCCACGTCGCCAAGGTGACATGTGACAGCCAGGTAGGAGTGACCTCACCGCAGAGGGCCTACCTCACAGAAGGGTGAGGAACACAGCCAGGATAAGACTCTCACCACAGGGCCCACATCACCAAGGTGATCAGAACCAGGCAGGAGAGTCTTCACACCAGTGTGGCCACATCATAGAAAGGTGAGGAGCCCAGCACATGTGGCCTAAACCAGAAGACCCACATCTCCAAGGGGCTTGGAATGAGGCAGGCAGGAGTAGCCTCATAACACAGGGCCCATAGAATAAAAAAGCTGAGGAATCCAGCAATGGGAACCTCCCAGCAGGCGGCCAAGAGCACCAAGTCTATGCGATTCAGGCCGCAGTAAACTCACAGCAGAGGGTCCACATTATGAAACTGCGAGCAACCCAGCCATTTGGACCTCAGAGCAGAAGGTCCACATCCCCAAGGTGTTGGGAGCATGGCACGAGTGTCCTCGCACCACTTAGCACATATCAGAAAATGTGGGTACCCAGCAGTTAGGGCCTGACGCCAGAGGGCCCTCATCACTGAGGGGAGGAGGCTCCCAGCATGTTCCAACTACCACAAGAGGGCCCCCATCGCCAAGGCAGGGTGTGCCAGCCAGGCAGGAGTGACCTCACAGCAGACGGCCCACCTCAAAGAAGTGTGAGGAACCCAACCAGGATCAGACTCTCACCAGAGGGCCCATATCACCAAGGGGACGGGAACCAGGCACGAGTGTCCTCACACCAGTGGGGCCACATCACTAAAAGATGAGGAAACTGGCACATGTGGCCACAAACCAGAGGACCTACATCACCAAGGGGCTGGGAGTGACACAGGCAGGAGGAGCCTCCCAACACAGGGCCCAAAGAATAAAAAAGGTGAGGAACCCAGCAGTTGGAACTTCCCAGCAGGCGGCCCAGAGTACAGAGGCTATGGGATCTAGGAATGAGTGAACTAACACCAGAGAGCTAACATCAGGAAACTGTGAGCAACCCAGTCGTTGGAACCTCAGAGCAGAAGGCCCATATCGCCATGGGGATGGGAACATTTCACGAGTGTCCTGGCATCACTGGGCTCACATCAGAAAACCTGGGGAGCCCAGCAGTTAGAGCCTGACGCCAGAGGGACCTCATCACCAAGGACAGGAGTCTCCAAAAGGATCCAACTGCCACCAGAGGGCCGACGTCACCAAGGCAATGGGAGCAAGCCAGGCAGGAGTTACCTCAGAGCACAGGGCCCACCTCACAGAACAGTAAGGAACCCAGCCAGGATCAGACTCTCACCAGAGGGGCCACATCACCAAGGGGCTGGGAAACAGGCACGAGTGTCCTCACACCATTGGGGCCACATCATCGAAAGGTGAGGGACCCAGCACACGTGGCCTCACACCAGAGGACACACATCACAACGGGGCTGGGATTGAGGCAGGCAGGAGGAGCCTCAAAACAGAGGGCCCATAGAATAAAAAAGGTGAGGAATCCCGCAGTTGGAACCTCCCAGCAGGCGCCCAGGAGCAGCAAGCCTATGGGATCTAGGCCGGAATGAACGCACATCAGAGGGCCCTCATCATGAAACTGTGAGCACCCCAGCCGTTGGGACCTCAGAGCAGAAGGCCCAAATTCCCATGCGGTTGGGAACCTGACAGGAGTGTACTCGCACCACAGGTCGCACATCTGCAAATTTTGGGAGCCCAGGAGTTAGGGTCTGACGCAAGAGGGCCCTCATTACCGAGGGACGGAGACTCGCAGCAGACACCAACTCCCAACTGAGGGCCCACGTCACCAAGGTGATGTGTGCCAGCCAGGCAGGAGTGACCTCACCGCAGAGGGCCTACCTCACAGAAGGGTGAGGAAACCAGCTAGGATAAGACTCTCACCAGAGGGCCCACATCACCAAGGGGATCGGAACCAGGCAGGAGGGTCTTCACACCAGTGTGGTGACATTATAGAAAGGTGAGGAACCCAGAACATGTGGCCTAAAACAGGGGACCCACATCTCCAAGGGGCTAGGAGTGAGGCAAGCAGGAGTATCCTCACAAAACAGAGCCCACAGAATAAAAGTTGTGAGGAATCCAGCAGTTGGAACCGGCCAGTAGGCCGCCCAGAGCACAGAGTCTATGGGATCCAGGCCACAGCAAACTCACAGCAGAGGTCCCACATCATGAAACTGTGAGCAACCCAGCGGATGGGACCTCAGAGCAGAAGGCCCACATCCCTATGGGGATGGGAACCTGACAGGAGTGTCCTCGGCCCACTTCCACGAATCAGAAAATGTGGGAACCCAGCAGTTAGGACCTGAGGCCAGAGGACCCTCATCACCGAGGGGAGGAGGCTCCCAGCAGGCTCCAACTGCCACCATAAGGCCGATGTCACCAAGGCGGGGTGTGCCAACCAGGCAGGAGTGACCTCAGAGCAGAAAGCCCACCTCACAGAAGTGTGAGGAACCCAACAAGGATCAGACTGTCACCAGAGGGCCAACATCACCAAGGGAATGGGAACCAGGCAGGAGTGTCCTCACACCAGTGGGGCTACATCACCATAATTTGAGGGACCCAGCACACGTGGCCTCAAACCTGAGGACACACATCACCAAGGGGCTGGGAGTGAGGCAGGCCAGAGGATCCTCAAAACAGAGGGACCATAGAATAAAAAAAGTGAGGAATCCCACAGTTGGAACCTCCGGCAGGCAGCCAGGAGCAGCGAGGCTATGGGATCTAGGCAGGAGTGAACTCACACCAGAGGGCCCTCATCATGAAACTGTGAGCAACACAGCCGTTGGGACCTCAGAGCAGAAGGCTCACATCCCCATGGGGATGGGAACCTGGCAGGAGTGTCCTTGCACCACTTAGCACGAATCAGAAAATGTGGGAACCCAGCAGTTAGGGCCTGAGGCCAGAGGGCCCTCATCACCGAGGGGAGGAGGCTCCCAGCAGGCTCCAACTGCCACCATATGGCCGACGTTGCCAAGGCGGGGTGTGCCAGCCAGGCAGGAGTGACCTCAGAGCAGAGGGCCCACCTCACAGAAGGGTGAGGAACCTAACCAGGATCAGACTCTCACCAGAGGGCCAACATCACCAAGGTGATGGGAACCAGGCAAGACTGTCCTAACAGCAGTGGGGCCAACATCACCAAGGGAATGGGAACCAGGCAAGAGTGTCCTCACACCAGTGTGGCCACATTATAGAAAGGTGAGGAACACAGCACATGTGGCCTCAAACAAGGGGACACACATCACAAAGGGGCTGGGAGTGAGGCATGCAGGAGGAGACGCACAACCGAGGGCCCATAGAATAAAAAAGGTGAGGAATCGAGAAGTTGGAAACTCCAAGCTGGAGGCCCAGAGCACTGACACTATGGGATACAGGCCAGAGTGAACACACAGCAAAGGGCCCACATCATGAAACTGTGAGCAACCCAGCAGTTGGGACCACAGAACAGAAGTCCCACATGCCCATGGGGATGGGAACCTGGCAGGAGTGACTCGCACCACTGGGCACACATCAGAAAATGTGTGGAGCCCAGCACTTAGGGCCTGACACCAGAAGGCCCTCATCACTGAGGGGAGGAGGCCCCAGCACGCTCCAACTGCCACCAGAGGGTCCACGTCGCCAAGGCGACGTGCGCCAGCCAGGCAGGATTGACCTCACAGCAGAGGGCCCACATCATGAAAGTGTGAGCAACCCAGCCGTTAGGACCTCAGAACAGAAGACCCACACGCTCATGAGGATGGGAACCTGGCAGGAGTGCCCTCGTACCACTTAGCACGTATCAGAAAATGTGGGAACCCCGCCATTAGGGTCTGACGCCAGAGGGCCTCATCACCGCGGGAAGGAGGCTCCCAGCAGGCTCCAACTGCCACCAGGGTGCCGAAGTCAACAAGGCGGGTTGTGCCAGCCAGGCAGGAGTGACCTCAGAGAAGAGGGCTCACCTCACGGATGTGTGAGGAACCCAACCAGGATCAGAGTCTCACCAGAGGGCCCACATCACCAAGGGGATGGGAACCAGGCAGGAGTGTCCACACACCAGTGGGGCCACATCATCAAAAGATGAGGAACCCATCACATATGGCCTCAAACCTGAGGACATACATCACCATGTGGCTGGGAGTGAGGCAGGTATCTGGAGGGGCACATTTAACTCTAATTTCCCACCAGGAAGAGGAATTAACCAAAGGCTCAGAGTGCCGTGCCGGACCCTGATTATGGCCTGAAGCAAACCTGCAGTTTTGTGGCCAGCTTACAAGGAAGCGAGTTAAGAAAGGAGCTCAGGGGCACTGTAATTCACAAACCTGCAGAGATAAATGACAGCTATTGGCAAAAATATATCGAAGTAAGTCTGTAAAGAGGACTTGAAAACGAGGCAGAATTGCAGGAATCATATTTCAAGAGGTAGATTGGAGTTGCATTTAAAGCATATGAAAAGCGGCAGATCTTTGACAGTGATGCACATGGACAAAAAGTGCGTATACATTTTTCCTGAATATATTCAGGAAAAAACGCATATGAACATTTTGGCCAACCAAGCACTCCAGCAATGGAAATCCACACTACAATGAAGTCACATTTCCCATTCGTCAAAAAGGCCATCTGAATAAAGTGTAAAAACCAGAAACACAGGACAGGCCATGGAGAACAGGGAGCCGTGTTATGCTGATGGGCGGGATGTAAATTGCCAACAGACACTCTGGAGATGTTCATGGTGTATCCTGAAACATCTAAAAACAAAGCTACAGAGCCTAGGGCACTTCCACTTTTGGCCCTATAGCTTAGGAAAATTAAAATCAACAAGACACAGCCAACACAAAATTTAGGGCTGCTGTGTTTACAAGAACCTCGAGTCCAGTACAAATTAAATATCCCAGAAAGAAAAAAATGGATAAAGAAGTTGTGCTACTTACGTACAATGGAATATCACTCAGCAGTGAAATCAATGTCATCAAGCCTGTAGCAGCAAATTGAGTGGATTTAATTATGATGATTCTAAGAGAAATATGTCACACAAAGAGAGATAATTATCATAAGATATCACTAATAGAGGGAGTGTAAACTTGGCTACACATAAACTGAATTACAAAACCGAACAGAGTCTCACAGTTAGATAAAAACCTTATGCTTGCTTAAGGGGAAAGTTGAGTTGGGCTGCTGTATAAAAACAGATTGAAATTAGCACACATACCATTCCATAAGCCAAATACGTAATAAACAAGACCTACTCTTTGCTCAACGAAATAGACTCATCCATGGTGTATCACCTCACACCTATTAGAATGGGCATCATCAGAAAATCTACAAACAACAAATGCTGGAAACGGTGTGGAGATAAGGAATCCTCTTCCACTATTGTTGGGAACGTAAATTGATACAGTCACTGTGGAGAACATTATGGAGTTTCTTATAAAACTAAGAATAGAATTACCATATGATACAGCAATCCCTCTACTGGGCATATACCCAGACAAAACCATAAATCAAAAAGAGACATTCACCACAATGTTCATTGCATCACTATTTACACTATCCAGGAAATGGAAGCAACCTAAATGCCCACAGACAGACGAATGCATAAAGATGTGGTACATATATAAAATGGAATATTACTAAGCCATAAAAAGGAATGAAATTGGGACATTTGTAGAGACGTTGATGGATCTAGAGACTGTCATACAGAGTGAAGTAAGTCAGAAAGAGAAAAACAAATCTTGTATATTAATGCATATATGTGGAACCTAGAAAAATTGTACAGATGAACCGTTTTGCAAGGCAGAAATAGAGCAATACATGTATACAACAAACGTATGGACAACAAGGGGGGAAAGCTGTTGGGGATGGTGGTGGGAGGAGTTGAGATATTGGGATTGGTATGTATACATTTATATGTATAAAGTAGATAACCAAAAACAACCTGCTGTATAAAAATATAAAATTAAATTCAAAATACAAAAATAAAATTAAAAAAAGTAAAACAGAAAAAATATTCTTCCCTTCACATACATGTATTTATATGAATAAATTATTTCCATGCTTATATCTGTAAATACACAAAAGAGGAATAAAATCTACCTTGAACCCAAAACGAAAAAAAGATAAAAAAGAACAGAACCCACCAGTTACACAGAGGAAAACCGTTTCAGGGCACTTGCTCCAATTGCAAACAATTCTGAAGTTGGTCAGTGGTGGGGAATCATCTCCCATTCAGCCAGCATGCTCCTCGCAACAAGCGTCCTCACTGCAAAGCTGGGGGACCGTGCCGAGGTATCTGTGAGTAAACGTTGGCCGAGCCCCAGGCCAGCTGCTGCTGAAATGTTCCCACCCTTCCAAGGCTAAACACCTGAATATGTACAAGGACTTGAAAACCTAGAGGAAGGGCCATGGAGCCACATGAGGGACAGCATGCCAGCCGACTTGGTGCCTGCAGGCCAGCCAGGATGGTCCTGGCCCTGGGTGCTCTTCTGGAAGCTCTCCCTTTCCCTGCCTGAGATACCCCTGCTGTCCCGGCCCCCACTGCTTTCTTCCTTCCTCACCTGTGCCCAGGGAGAAATTCCAGCGGCAGGTGTGGGTGACACATCCTCTTCTTTAGCATGTAGCATCTTGGCAACTGCTGCAGAAAGTCCAGCAGAGCCCCACTCACACTGGGACACCCACAAAGCCGTGGCCTCTCACTCCCTCCCACCAGCCCAGCCCCGAGACTGCTGACAGGGCAGAGAAAATGGCGTCAGGCACAGCTGCAGGGGCTCTTGCTGCCTGGAGCGGTGTTTATATTGATCTCAACCCAGGCACACCTGGGGAGGGCTGGCCGGCACGGTCAGGCTTCCCAAGCCAGCCAATAATCACCCCTCAGGGGCTCACAGTTGCTGAAAATGGAACTTGCTGAATTGGCCAGGTCCAAGGAACAGGTGTGGGCTCCTGAGAGTCAGGATAGACAAGGGGCTGCAGCTCTGGCTTGTTTTCTAATTATATTATCTGGCCCATGAGTGGGAGACAACTTCAAGAAAACCCTCTCCTAATGAGAGGAACCCAGGAGTCAGGGAGAGGAGGGGTGGGTGGTGGTTGGAGACAGAGGCCTGGTGCCCCGGGTGCAGTGGAAGTCTCTGGAAGACCAGGTGGAGGAGGCCGCACAGAGTGATGCCCAGGGTCACAGACCTGTCAGAGCTGCTGTTTGTTAGTTCAAGTCCTGCTCTGAGGTGCTCTGTGTCAGATCTGAGCGACAGGTGAGCTGGGAGTGCTCTGCAATGAGGGCTATGTGCACGGTTCCTGTGTGCCCAGCCCTGCCAAGGTACCTGCAAGGGTAGCTCTGTATCCTGGGAGGGGCCTGACCACGGGAGCCCCATGGACTGCAGAGGACCTGCCCAGGGAATCCCATATCCTGGGAGGGGCCTGAACACGAGAGCCCCGTGGGCTGGGGTGGGGGTAGGGTACCTGCCCAGGTGAGCTCCATATCCTGGGATTGGCCTGACCTCGAGAGCCCCATGGGCTGCTGGAGTCCTGGTAAAGGATGTCAGGACAGTCAGTGAAGCCACTGAGGATATACCTCCAGTAGTTCCTAAATCCTACACCCTGCTGGTCATTCTACCAACCACCAGGACTTGGTATTCTGTATTAGTCTTCACTGATGCCTTCTTTTGTATTCCATTAGTCCCAGAGTCACAAGAAATTTTGGCTTGTGAGTGACAGGACTCAACATACAACTAAAACAATACTTCCAGGCTGTCTTGCCCCAAGGGTTCAAAAATTCCCACACCATCTTTGGGGAAAGCTCAGCTAAAGACCTAAAAGTTCTACCTCTGGGAAAGGAAACACTCCTTCAATATTCAGACGACATTCTGATCGCCAGCCCTACTAAGGAGGCCTCAGAACTACCAAGCCAATAAAGGATAGAAGTTGTCCACGAAAAAGCTCAAGTATCACAGACTACGGTGACCTGCCTGGGCTTCATTCTCACAGAAGGTCGGAGAAGCCCATCCCAGGAAAGGGAAGAAACAATTTACAGCCTTACCCCTTTCTGAAACTAGAAGACAGCTTAGGGGTTCCTGGGGAAGCCAGGGTTTCCTGCCTCTGGATCCCTAACTACAGTCTACTAGCTGGGCCTCTATATGAAACACTGAAAGGAAAAGATGATGATCCTTTTGAATAGAATCCAGAAGTGGCCTTTCAAGAATGGAAAGAGCAGTCAATTCAGACCCTTGCCCTGGAACTCCCTAATTTAGCTAAACCCTTTGACCTTTACATTCCTGGTGAAAGGTGAATCGCCATTGGAGTATTAGTGCAAAAACTGGGACCACTTGAAATGGAACAATGCAAGAATGCCATCCAGGTAGGATAAACTATGGTCACCAAGGGGCTTGGCCCACCGCCACATCTGGCCAAGATACTGGTGGTATCTGAAAACCTGGAAATCAGCAGCCCAAAAGGCCACCTCCCTTCTAAGGGAAACGGACCCCACGTGGTGATCCTAACCCCCAACCATGCCCTGAAGTTGCAGGGTTTGCTCCGTGGGCACACTGACCTCGATTGAGGAGGCCCTCCAACTCCAACCTCCAGAGAGATAACCGGGGGCAACGGGGCACCATGACGACCCGTGTGACCATCACTTGACCTGGAGTTTCTCTCATAAAACAACAAGAGTGTGTCCCAAAAGAGTAGACTACTGCTTGCAGTACTTACTGTACCCAGAGGGGAGCTAATAATCTTGGCGGGGGAACCGTATATCATGCTGTCACCATAGAAAAGCCTACAGACACCCTGATGATGGTGGCCAATAAGACCGGCTGGACTCCTGTTTACTTCCAAAGGCTCTTGACTCAGTGACCATCATGATTCTTCATCACCACTGACCCTGGACTGTCTGGGAGCTGAGCGGGCAGGATCCTGACACCTGGTGCTGTTTTTACGTTAATTCAGGGGCCTAATGGAAGAAAGCGCAGACTGTTGGTCAGAGCATCTAGGCTGGCAGAAACGGTCAGTCAGAGCATCTAGGCTGGCAGAAACGGTCAGCCTAAGGTGGCCGAACAAATGTGGGGCGGAGTGAAACTGGACCTCACAGCGCCACTGCACATCTCCTTTCTGGACCCTTAAAGGTCATTAGAATCTATAACACTTCCAATACTGGTGCTCAGGTGGACGAGCAGGGAGGCAGGAGGCCTGGGGACAATCAACGTCACCTGGAGGCTGCTGGGGAGAAGTTCTGACCCTCGCCCACGGGTATGAAGCCTCCTAACTCAGCACTCAGCAGTTACAGAAGAAGGGTCTGCACCCGCAGCACTCCAAGAATGAGGAAAGGGACAAAAGGCAGAAGAGAAGTTTGTCCCAGGCAAAGCCCCTTAAAAATGCCTGGGAGATAAAAATAGAATCTGGGCAATAAAATAAAGTCTAACCTTTTTTATCCTTTGTGCTTTGTCTAATTTCAGGTGCTCCTAGTGTCCCGCATACAGAGGTTCCACACCCGGCACTTCAGACCAGATTTCCTAGAGCAGAATGGCTCGATGACACTTCAGCTCCTGGGGCCCAGTTCAGACTCCGTGACATAGAGCCTGAGCTGCAGCCAACCAGGTCCTCGAGAGCTCAGCCCCCTCCCTCCCAGTGACTCTGACAGGATCTCTACACAGCAGCCCAGCCCACAGCCCACAGGGTAGCACCTCTCCATTCTCTGATCAAAATATAAAGTTTCCTTTGCTTTTGAACCAAACTCAGTCTCGATCTATTGGCTCCAATGACACTGGGCAGGGGGACACTTGTTGGCGTCCACTCTGGAGGATCAGTAACAGAAATTGAGAACATTGTAACTTCAATGAACAGATGTGTGAGCCAAACTGTAATTAACATAGAACAGTGTATAAGGCTCGGGTAAAATAAGATGTTTCAAACACTTCCATTTGATATTTCCATCACTTTCTTATAAGCAAGTTCAGTGAAAAGGTTTGTCTTCCTTGTCAGGTCAATATTAGAGAAACAAAGTGATTTCTTTCCAAGGATGTACATCTAATAATCTTGGTTAAAGCTTCAATCTTGTTTTAAATGCTTTTGCATTGAAAATGATACCTCTCTTTCAGCTCCCCCATTTCTGAGAAGCATAAAATCTTATAATTTATTATTACCAAAGGGAAATGGTAGGAGGAGGGATAAATTAACAGTTTGGGATTAACACATACACACTGCTATGTATGAAATCATCAGCAAGGAAGTACTGTATAGCACAGGGAACTACACTCAATATTTTGCAATAACCTATAAGGGGAAATGATCTGAAAAAGAATAGATATTTTTATTGACATCATCCATCAATGACAGTAAAAATGGAATCTAAGGGAAGACAGTGGTGAGTGCTTCTGACCCTGAAGACTTCAATCATCTAAAGTTTGGACTCTGCCTACTTCCCAAGGCCCTTAATGAACATATGTGTAGCCGTAGCTTAAAAAATTCCCCAGTTTGGGTTGTGGAGAGACACTGATATTTAAAATCCCCTGGTGTTCTCCTCACATGAATGGGACCCTTCCTACACCTAAAACATGCCTGTCACACCCAGAGGATGGTATACCGTCTGATCGGGAAAAGTTTGGAAAAGGCATCTCATCTCCTCATCTCTTGGTGCTAGGGTTCACCACTCCAGCGTCTTTACTAACAGTCTCCCCACTTGGAGATGTCAGCACTGTCAACATCCTGTTGCATACAGTTTGGAATTTGTCCAGAGGATGAAGCAGAAGGAGGAGGAACAATGAGAGACAAGTCCTAGGTGTTCGGACAGGCACATGCCACTCTAATTTCCAATCAGGAAGACGAATTGACCAAAGGCTAGGGTTGCCCATGGAAACAGAATAGGGCTTGAGGAATCCTGATGCTTTGTGGCCAGTTCCCATAAACACAAGTTGGAAAATGGAACTCAGGGGCACTAAAATTCACGAAACTGCAGAATTGAAAATATCTATCACTGAAAAATGTCTTGAGGAAAGTCAGAGAAAAGGACTTGTAAGCAACGGAGAATGGCAGGAAAGGGATTGGAAGAGGTAGAAAGGACTCGCCATTAAGCACAAGAAAAGGGGCTGAACATTGCCAACATTGCAGTTGGCCAAAAAGGGTGTATGCGTCTTTTTCTGTATATATTCAAGAAAAGGGCATACACTTTTTTAGCCAACCAAACAGGTGGGCACTGGAAATCAATACTACAAAACATATCACTTTGCATCAGTCAGAAGAGCTGTCCTCATAAAGTGTAAACACCAGAAATGCAGGACAGGGCAAGGAGAAAAGGGAGCCCTGTGAGTCTTATAGTGGAAATGTATATTGCCAACGGTCACTCTGGATAAGTCTATTGTGTTTACTAAAGCATCTAAAAAATGAGCTACCGAGCACAGGGCACTTGCACTCATGGACGTATATCTTGGGAAAAACAAAAATCGAGAGGACACAGGCACCCCAATGTTTACCACCTCTCTGTTTAAAAGATCCTCGACTAGGATATAACTTAAATGTATCTGCAGAGAAAAAACGGACAGAGATGTGGTGCTTATGTAGAGTGGAATATTACTCAGCCTAGAAATCAATGAAATACGGCCAGTTATAACAACTCCAGAGGAGTTACGTGTGATCATTCGAAGTCACATAATTCAAAAAGAAAAAGACATAAGATATCACTAATACATGGAATGTTAACATGGCTACACATGAACTGAATTACAAAAGAGAAGAGGGTTTCAAATTAAGAAAATGAACTTATGCTTCCATAAGGGGAAAGGTGAGTTGGGGTGCTACATAAAACCAGAGATTGAAATTAGCACAGATACCATTCCATAAGCCAAATATGTAATAGTCAAGACCTACTCCTTGCTCAACGAAATGGACTCAACACGCCATATTCAATGCCTAAGAATATACCGGATTAGTAAGAATCTTAAAACCCATGGATATATATGTCTCCGTAAGAGAATCAAGCGCGTGTACAGCGGCATAAACGAAGCAGTGAAAATCCGATAAATCCCATTATTAAAATAAATTTCAAAAACAAAACACAATGACAGTGAAATAGGTAGCAATTCTTAAATAATTCACTCAGGGCATGTGACGCAACCTGGATTTACCACATCTACACCCAGAGCTGGTTGAGACATAAGGCTGGACACTTCAGGCTGATAGCATTGGTGAGTTTCGGTGAACAAATGCAGATCCTTTGAAGTCATACTGCATGGTACCCATTCCAATGGTCCCAACTCTCCAGGTTCAAGGGATTCTTTCTTCAGCTAAAACATGCGTGGGAAACGCCGAGTATGGTCCACCGTGTGATTAGGAAACGATTTAAAATGCATCTCAGTTTTCGTATCCTGGTCCTCGGGTTCACCATTCCAGACGGTTTACTAACACTCTCCCCGCTTGGAGAGTCAGTGCATTTAACCTCCTGTTTGGCACAGCTTGCAATTTCTGTGCAAGATGAACAGGAATAGTGAGAACCAATGAGAGACTAGCTATAGGTGTCTGCACGGGCAAATGTAAGGCTCATTTCCCACCAGGAAGAGGAATAAACCAAAGGCTCAGCGTGCCCTGCCGGAAACAGATTAGGGCCTGAAGCAATCCTGAGGTTTTGTGCCCAGCTCACAAGAAAGCGAGTTGAAGAAAGGAGCTCAGGGGCACTGTAATTCACAAACCTGCAGAGTTATACATGACAGCTATCCTCCAAAAATATATTGAAGTAAGCCTGCGAAGGGGACTTGAAAGCGGGGCAGAATTTCAGGAAAACGATTGCAGGGGGTAGACTGGAATTGCCCTGAAAGCATAAGAAAAGAGGCAGAACGTCGACAATGATGCACTTGGCCAAAAAGGGCATATGCGTTTTTTCCTGAATATATTCAGGAAAAAACGCATACGCCCTTTTTGGCCAACCAAGCAAACCTGTAAAGGAAATCTGCACTACAATGAAGTCTCACTGGCCCCCGGGCAAAAGGGCCATCTGAAAAAAGTGTAAAATCCAGAAAGGTAGGACAGGATATGGAGAACAGGGAGCCTTGTTATGCTGATTGGCAGGATGTAAATTGCCAACAGCCACCCTGGAGAAGTGTATGGTGTTTCTTGAAACCCATAAGAAACAAAGCAACACAGCCTATGGCACTTCCACTTATGGTCTCAAAGATTACGGAAATTAAAATCAAAAACAGACAGCCACCCCAATGTTTGGGACGGCTGTGTTCACAAGAAGCTCGTTTACAGTACCAGGTAAATATCCCAGAAAGCAAAAAATGGATAAAGAAGTTGTGGCACGTACGTGCAATGCAACATCACTCAGCAATGAAATCTGTGTCATCAGGCCCGTAGCGGCATAGTGAGTGGATGCAGGTACGGTGATTCTACGTGAACTACATCACACAGAAAAAGAAACATCATAAGATATCACTAATACACGGAATGTAAACTTGACTACACATGAACTGAATTACAAAACAGAACAGGGTCTCAAATTTAGAAAACCAACTAGTGCTTGCTTATGGGGAAAGGTGAGTTGGGGTGCTGCATAAAACCAGAGACTGAAATTAGCACAGATAACATTCCATAAGCCAAATATGTAATAGACAAGACCTACTCCTTGCTCAACGAAATGGACTCAACACCACATATTCAACGCCTAGGAATATACCTGACTACGCAGAATCTTAAAACCCATGGATTTATATGTCTCCGTAAGAGAATCAAGCGTGTGTACAGCGGCATAAATGCAGCAGTGAAAATCCGATAAATCCCATTATTAAAATAAATTTCAAAAACAAAACACAAAGACAGTGAAATAGAGAGCAATTCTTAAATAATTCACTCAGGGCATGTGATGCAACCGGGATTTACCACACTACACCCAGAGCTGGTTGAGACATAAGGCTGGACACTTCAGGCTGATAGCATTGATGAGTTTCGGTGAGCAAATGCAGATCCTTTGAAGTCATACTGCATGGTACCCATTCCATGGGTCCCAACTCTCCAGGTTCAAAGGATTCTTCCTCTGGCTCAAACATGCATGAGAAACCCAGAGTATCGTCCACCGTGTGATTGGGAAACGATTTAAAATGCATCTCTGTTTTCGTATCCTGGTCCTCGGGTTCACCATTCCAGATGCTTTACTAACACTCTCCCCGCTTGGAGAATTAGTGCCTTTAACCTCCTCTTTGGCACAGCTTGCAATTTCTGTGCAAGATGAACAGGAATAGGGAGAACCAATGAGAGACTAGCTGTAGGTGTCTGCACGGGCAAATGTAATGCTCATTGCCCACCAGGAAGAGGAATTAAACAAAGGGTCAGTGTACCCTGCTGGAAACAGATTAGGGCCTTAAGCATTCCTGCGGTTTTGTGCCCAGCTCACAAGAAAGCGAGTTGAAGAAAGGAGCTCAGGGGCACTGTAATTCACAAACCTGCAGAGTTATAAATGACAGCTATCTTCCAAAAGTGTATTGAAGTAAGCCTGCCAAGGGGACTTGAAAGTGGGGCAGAATTTCAGGAAAACGATTGCAGGGGGTAGACTGGAATTGCCCTGAAAGCATAGGAAAAGAGGCACAACGTCGACAATGATGCACTTGGGCAAAAAGGGCGTATGCGTTTTTTCCTGAATATATTCAGGAAAAAACGCATACGCCCTTTTTGGCCAACCAAGCAAGCCTGTAAAGGAAATCTGCACTACAATGAAATCTCACTGCCCCCCGGGCAAAAGGGCCATCTGAAAAAAAGTGTAAAATCCAGAAAGGTAGGACAGGATATGGAGAACAGGGAGCCTTGTTATGCTGATTGGCAGGATGTAAACTGTGAACAGCCACACTGGAGAAGTGTATGGTGTTTCCTGAAACACGTAAGAAATAAAGCAACACAGCCTATGGCCATTGCACTTATGGTCCTATTGCTTAGGTAAATTAAAATCAAAAACAGAGAGCCACCCCAAAGTTTGGGACGGCTGTGTTCCCAAGAAGCTCGTCTACATTACCAGGTAAATATCCCAGAAAGCAAAAAATGGATAAAGAAGTTGTGGCACGTACGTGCAATGCAGAAACACTCAGCAATGAAATCTGTGTCATCAGGCCCGTAGCGGCATAGTGAGTGGATGCAGGTACGGTGATTCTACGTGAACTACGTCACACAGAAAAAGAAACATCATAAGATATCACTAATACACGGAATGTAAACTTGACTACACATGAACTGAATTACAAAACAGAACAGGGTCTCAAATTTAGAAAACCAACCAGTGCTTGCTTATGGGGAAAGGTGCGTTGGTGCGCTGCATAAAACCAGAGACTGAAATTAGCACAGATAACTTTCCATAAGCCAAATATGTAATAGACAAGAACTACTCCTTGCTCAACGAAATGGACCCAACACCACATTTTCAACGCCTAGGAATATACCTGACTAGGAAGAATCTTAAAACCCATGGATATATATGTCTCCGTAAGAGAATCAAGCGTGTGTACAGCGGCAGAAATGCAGCAGTGAAAATCCGATAAATCCCATTATCAAAATAAATTTCGAAAACAAAACACAAAGACAGTGAAATAGAGAGCATTTCTTAAATAATTCACTCAGGGCATGTGATGCAACCGGGATTGACCACATCTACACCCAGAGCTGGTTGAGACATAAGGCTGGACACTTCAGGCTGATAGCATTGGTGAGTTTCGGTGAGCAAATGCAGACCCTTTGAAGTCATACTGCATGGTACCCATTCCATGGGTCCCAACTCTCCAGGTTCAAGGCATTCTTCCTCCAGCTAAAACATGCATGGGAAACCCAGAGTATCGTCCACCATGTGATTGGGAAACGATTTAAAATGCATCTCAGGTTTCGTATCCTGGTCCTCGGGTTCACCATTCCAGATGCTTTACTAACACTCTCCCCGCTTGGAGAGTCAGTGCCTTTAACCTCCAGTTTGGCACAGCTTGCAATTTCTGTGCAAGATGAACAGGAATAGGGAGAACCAATGAGAGACTAGCTGTAGGTGTCTGCACGGGCAAATGTAACGCTCATTGCCCACCAGGAAGAGGAATTAAACAAAGACTCAGTGTGCCCTGCTTGAAATAGATTAGGGCCTGAAGCAATCCTGCGGTTTTGTGCCCAGCTCACAAGAAAGCGAGTTGAAGAAAGGAGCTCAGGGGCACTGTAATTCACAAACCTGCAGAGTTATAAATGACAGCTATCCTCCAAAAATATATTGAAGTAAGCCTGCGAAGGGGACTTGAAAGCGGGGCAGAATTTCAGGAAAACGATAGCAGGGGGTAGACTGGAATTGCCCTGAAAGCATAGGAAAAGAGGCAGAACGTCGACAATGATGCACTTGGCCAAAAAGGGCGTATGCGTTTTTTCCTGAATATATTCAGGAAAAACGCATACGCACTCTTTGGCCAACCAAGCAAGCCTGTAAATGAAATCTGCACTACAATGAAGTCTCACTGCCACCCGGGCAAAAGGGACATCTGAAAAAAGTGTAAAATCCAGAAATGTAGGACAGGATATGGAGAACAGGGAGCCTTGTTATGCTGATTGGCAGGATGTAAATTGCCAGCAGCCACCCTGGAGAAGTGTATGGTGTTTCCTGAAACACGTAAGAAACAAAGCAACACAGCCTATGGCACTTCAACTTATGGTCCTATAGCTTACGGAAATTAAAATTAAAAACAGACAGCCACCCCAAAGTTTGGGACGGCTGTGTTCCCAAGAAGCTCGTCTACAGTACCAGGTAAATATCCCAGAAAGCAAAAAATGGATAAAGATGTTGTGGCACGTACGCGCAATGCAATATCACTCAGCAATGAAATCTGTGTCATCAGGCCCGTAGCGGCATAGTGAGTGGATGCAGGTACGGTGATTCTACGTGAACTACGTCACACAGAAAAAGAAACATCATAAGATATCACTAATACACGGAATGTAAACTTGACTACACATGAACTGAATTACAAAACAGAACAGGGTCTCAAATTTAGAAAACCAACTAGTGCTTGCTTATGGGGAAAGGTGCCTTGGGGTGCTGCATAAAACCAGAGACTGAAATTAGCACAGATAACATTCCATAAGCCAAATATGTAATAGACAAGACCTACTCATTGCTCAACGAAATGGACTCAACACCACATATTCAACGCCTAGGAATATACCCGACTAGGAAGAATCTTAAAACCCATGGATTTATATGTCTCCATAAAACAATCAAGCGTGTGTACAGCAGCATTAACGCAGCAGTGAAAATCCGATAAATCCCATTATCAAAATAAATTTCAAAAACAAAACACAAAGACAGTGAAATAGAGAGCAATTCTTAAAGAATTCACTCAGGGCATGTGATGCAACCGGGATTTAACACATTTTCACCCAGAGCTGGTTGAGACATAAGGCTGGACACTTCAGGCTGATAGCATTGGTGAGTTTCGGTGAGCAAATGCAGACCCTTTGAAGTCATACTGCATGGAACCCATTCCATGGGTCCCAACTATCCAGGTTCAAGGGATTCTTCCCCCAGCTAAAACATGCATGGGAAACCCAGAGTATCGTCCACCGTGTGATTGGGAAACGATTTAAAATGCATCTCAGTTTTCGTATCCTGGTCCTCGGGTTCACCATTCCAGATGCTTTACTAACACTCTCCCCGCTTGGAGAGTCAGTGCCTTTAACCTCCTCTTTGGCACAGCTTGCAATTTCTGTGCAAGATGAACAGGAATAGGGAGAACCAATGAGAGACTAGCTGTAGGTGTCTGCACGGGCAAATGTAACACTCATTGCCCACCAGGAAGAGGAATTAAACAAAGGCTCAGTGTGCCCTGCTGGAAACAGATTAGGGCCTGAAGCAATCCTTTGGTTTTGTGCCCAGCTCACAAGAAAGCAAGTTGAAGAAAGGAGCTCAGGGGCACTGTAATTCACAAACCTGCAGAGTTATAAATGACAGCTATCCTCCAAAAATATATTGAAGTAAGCCTGCGAAGGGGACTTGAAAGTAGGGCAGAATTTCAGGAAAACGATTGCAGAGGTAGACTGGAATTGCCATGAAAGCATAAGAAAAGAGGCAGAACGTCGACAATGATGCACTTGGCCAAAAAGGGCGTATGCGTTTTTTCCTGAATATATTCAGGAAAAAACGCATACGCCCTTTTTGGCCAACCAAGCAAGCCTGTAAAGGAAATCTGCACTACAAGGAAGTCTCACTGCCCCCCGGGCAAAAGGGCCATCTGAAAAAAGTGTAAAATCCAGAAAGGTAGGACAGGATATGGAGAACAGGGAGCCTTGTTATGCTGATTGGCAGGATGTAAATTGCCAACAGTCACCCTGGAGAAATGTATGGTGTTTCCTGAAACACGTAAGAAACAAAGCAACACAGCCTATGGCACTTCCACTTATGGTCCTATAGCTTACGGAAATTAAAATCAAAAACAGACAGCCACCCCAATATTTGGGACGGCTGTGTTCACAAGAAGCTCGTCTACAGTATCAGGTAAATATCCCAGAAAGCAAAAAATGGATAAAGAAGTTGTGGCACGTACGTACAATGCAATATCACTCAGCAATGAAATCTGTGTCATCAGGCCCGTAGCGGCATAGTGAGTGGATGCAGGTACGGTGATTCTACGTGAACTACGTCACACAGAAAAAGAAACATCATAAGATAGCACTAATACACGGAATGTAAACTTGACTACAAATGAACTGAATTACAAAACAGAACAGGGTCTCAAATTTAGAAAACCAACTAGTGCTTGCTTATGGGGAAAGGTGCCTTGGGGTGCTTCATAAAACCAGAGACTGAAATTAGCAGAGATAACTTTCCATAAGCCAAATATGTAATAGACAAGACCTACTCCTTGCTCAACGAAATGGACCCAACACCACATATTCAACGCCTAGGAATATACCTGACTAGGTAGAATCTTAGGACCCATGGATATATATGTCTCCGTAAGAGAATCAAGCATGTGTACAGCGGCCGAAACGCAGCAGTGTAAATCCGATAAATCCCATTATCAAAATAAATTTCAAAAACAAAACACAAAGACAGTGAAATAGAGAGCAATTCTTAAATAATTCACTCAGGGCATGTGATGCAACCGAGATTTAATACATCTACACCCAGAGCTGGTTGAGACATAAGGCTGGACACTTCAGGCTGATAGCATTGGTGAGTTTCGGTGAGCAAATGCAGACCCTTTGAAGTCATACTGCATGGTACCTATTCCATGGGTCCCAAATCTTCAGGTTCAAGGGATTCTTCCTCCAGCTAAAACATGCATGGGAAACCCACAGTATGGTCCACCGTGTGATTGGGAAACGATTTAAAATGCATCTCAGTTTTCGTATCCTGTTCCTCGTGTTCACCATTCCAGATGCTTTACTAACACTCTCCCTGCTTGGAGAGTCAGTGCCTTTAACATCCAGTTTGGCACAGCTTGCAAATTCTGTGCAAGATGAACAGGAATAGGGAGAACCAATGAGAGACTAGATGTAGGTGTCTGCACGGGCAAATGTAACGCTCATTGCCGACCAGGAAGAGGAATTAACCAAAGGCTCAGCGTGCCCTGCTGAAAACAGATTAGGGCCTGAAGCAATCCTGCGGTTTTGTGCCCAGCTCACAAGAAAGCGAGTTGAAGAAAGGAGCTCAGGGGCACTGTAATTCACAAACCTGCAGAGTTATAAATGACAGCTATCCTCCAAAAATATATTGAAGTAAGCCTGCGAAGGGGACTTGAAAGCGGGGCAGAATTTCAGGAAAACGATTGCAGGGGGTAGACTGGAATTGCCCTGAAAGCATAGGAAAAGAGGCAGAACGTCGACAATGATGCACTTGGCCAAAAAGGGCGTATGCGTTTTTTCCTGTATATATTCAGGAAAAAACGAATACGCACTTTTTGGCCAACCAAGCAAGCCAGTAAAGGTAATCTTCACTACAATGAAGACTCTCTGCCCCCCGGGCAAAAGGGCCATCTGAAAAAAGTGTAAAATCCAGAAAGGTAGGACAGGATATGAAGAACAGGGAGCCTTGTTATGCTGATTGGCAGGATGTAAATTGCCAGCAGCCACCCTGGAGAAGTGTATGGTGTTTCCTGAAACACGTAACAAACAAAGCAACACAGCCTATGGCACTTCCACTTATGGTCCTATAGCTTACGGAAATTAAAATCAAAAACAGACAGTCACCCCAATATTTGGGACGGCTGTGTTCCCAAGAAGCTCGTCTACAGTATCAGGTAAATATCCCAGAAAGCAAAAAATGGATAAAGAAGTTGAGGTACGTACGTACAATGCAATATCACTCAGCAATGAAATCTGTGTCATCAGGCCTGTAGCGGCATAGTGAGTGGATGCAGGTACGGTGATTCTACGTGAACTACGTCACACAGAAAAAGAAACATCATAAGATATCACTAATACACGGAATGTAAACTTGACTACACATGAACTGAATTACAAAACAGAACAGGGTCTCAAATTTAGAAAACCAACTAGTGCTTGCTTATGGGGAAAGGTGCCTTGGGGTGCTGCATAAAACCAGAGACTGAAATTAGCACAGATAACTTTCCATAAGCCAAATATGTAATAGACAAGACCTACTCCTTGCTCAACGAAATGGACCCAACACCACATATTCAACGCCTAGGAATATACCTGACTAGGAAGAATCTTAAAACCAATGGATATATATGTCTCCGTAAGAGAAGCAAGCGTGTGTACAGCGGCCGAAACGCAGCAGTGAAAATCCGATAAATCCCATTATCAAAATAAATTTCGAAAACAAAACACAAAGACAGTGAAATAGAGAGCAATTCTTAAATAATTCACTCAGGGCATGTGATGCAACCGGGATTGACCACATCTACACCCAGAGCTGGTTGAGACATAAGGCTGGACACTTCAGGCTGATAGCATTGGTGAGTTTCCGTGAGCAAATGCAGACCCTTTGAAGTCATACTGCATGGTACCCATTCCATGGGTCCAAACTCTCCAGGTTCATGGGATTCTTCCTTCAGCTAAAACATGCATGGGAAACACAGAGTATGGTACACCGTGAGATTGGGAAACGATTTAAAATGGATCTCAGTTTTCGTATCCTGTTCCTCGGGTTCACCATTCCAGATGCTTAACTAACACTCTCCCCGCTTGGAGAATCACTGCCTTTAACCTCCTCTTTGGCACAGCTTGCAATTTCTATGCAAGATGAACAGGAATAGGGAGAACCAATGAGAGACTAGCTGTAGGTGTCTGCACGGGCAAATGCAACACTCATTGCCCACCAGGAAGCGGAAATAAACAAAGGCTCTGTGTGCCCTGCTTGAAACATATTAGGGCCTGAAGCAATCCTGCGGTTTTGTGCCCAGCTCACAAGAAAGCGAATTGAAGAAAGGAGCTCAGGGGCACTGTAATTCACAAACCTGCAGAGTTATAAATGACAGCTATCCTCCAAAAATATATTGAAGTAAGCCTGCGAAGGGGACTTGAAAGCGGGGCAGAATTTCAGGAAAACGATTGCAGGCGGTAGACTGGAATTGCCCAGAAAGCATAGGAAAAGAGGCAGAACGACGACAATGGTGCACATGGCCAAAAAGTGCGTATGCATTTTTTCCTGAATATATTCAGGAAAAAACGCATACACCATTTTTTGCAAACCAAGCAAGCCTGTAAAGGAAATCTGCACTACAATGAAGTCTCCCTGCCCCCTGGGCAAAAGGGCCATCTGAAAAAAGTATAAAATCCAGAAAGTTAGGACAGGATATGGAGAACAGGGAGCCTTGTTATGCTGATTGGCAGGATGTAAATTGCCAACAGCCACCCTGCAAAACTGTATGGTGTTTCCTGAAACCCATAAGAAACAAAGCAACACAGCCTATGGCACTTCCACTTATGGTCCCAATGATTACGGAAATTAAAATCAAAACCAGACAGCCACCCCAATGTTTGGGACGGCTGTGTTCACAAGAAGCTCGTCTACAGTACCAGGTAAATATCCCAGAAAGCAAAAAATGGATAAAGAAGTTGTGGCACGTACGTGCAATGCAATATCACTCAGCAATGAAATCTGTGTCATCAGGCCCGTAGCGGCATAGTGAGTGGATGCAGGTACGGTGATTCTACGTGAACTACGTCACACAGAAAAAGAAACATCATAAGATATCACTAATACACGGAATGTAAACTTGACTACACATGAACTGAATTACAAAACAGAACAGGGTCTCAAATTTAGAAAACCAACTAGTGCTTGCTTATGGGGAAAGGTGCCTTGGGGTGCTGAATAAAACCAGAGACTGAAATTAGCACAGATAACTTTTCATAAGCTAAATATGTAATAGACAAGACCTACTACTTGCTCAACGAAATGGTCCCAACACCACATATTCAACGCCTAGGAATATACCTGACTAGGAAGAATCTTAAAACCCATGGATATATATGTCTCCGTAAGAGAATCAAGCGTGTGTACAGCGGCCGAAACGCAGCTGTGAAAATCCGATAAATCCCATTATCAAAATAAATTTCGAAAACAAAACACAAACACAGTAAAATAGAGAGCAATTCTTAAATAATTCACTCAGGGCATGTGATGCAACTGGGATTGACCACATCTACACCCAGAGCTGGTTGAGACATAAGGCTGGACACTTCAGGCTGATAGCATTGGTGAGGTTCGGTGAGCAAATGCAGACCCTTTGAAGTCATACTGCATGGTACCCATTCCATGGGTCCTAACTCTCCAGGTTCAAGGGATTCTTCCTCCAGCTAAAACATGCATGGGAAACCCAGAGTATCGTCCACCGTGTGATTGGGAAACGATTTAAAATGCATGTCAGTTTTCGTATCCTGTTCCTCGGGTTCACCATTCCAGATGCTTTACTAACACTCTCCCTGCTTGGAGAGTCAGTGCCTTTAACCTCCTGTTTGGCACAGCTTGCAATTTCTGCACAGGATGAACAGGAATAGGGAGAACCAATGAGAGACTAACTATAGGGGTCTGCACCGGCAAATGTAAGGCTCATTTCCCACCAGGAAGAGGAATTAACCAAACGCTCAGCGTGCCCTGCCGGAAACAGATTAGGGCCTGAAACAATTCTGAGGTTTTGGGCCCAGCTCACAAGAAAGCGAGTTGAAGAAAGGAGCTCAGGGGCACTGTAATTCACAAACCTGCAGAGTTATAAATGACAGCTATCCTCCAAAAATATATTGAAGTAAGCCTGCGAAGGGGACTGGAAAGCGGGGCAGAATTTCAGGAAAACGATTGCAGGGGGTAGACTGGAATTGCCTTGAAAGCATAGGAAAAGAGGCAGAATGTCGACAATGATGCACTTGGCCAAAAAGAGCGTATGCGTTTTTTCCTGAATATATTCAGGAAAAAATGCATACGCCCATTTTGGCCAACCAAGCAAGCCTGTAAAGGAAATCTGCACTACAATGAAGTCTCACTGCCCCCCTGGCAAAAGGGCCATCTGAAAATAGTGGAAAATCCAGAAAGGTATGGCAGGATATGGAGAACAGTGAGCCTTTTTATGCCGATTGGCAGGATGTAAATTGCCAACAGCCACCCTGGAGAAGTGTATGGTGTTTCATGAAACAAATAAGAAATAAAGCAACACAGCCTATGGCACTTCCACTTATGGTCCTATAGCTTAGGGAAATTAAAATCAAAAACAGACAGCCACCCCAATGTTTGGGACAGCTGTGTTCACAGGAAGCACGTCTACAGTACCAGGTAAATATCCCAGAAAGCAAAAAATGGATAAAGAAGTTGTGGCACGTACGTACAATGCAATATCACTCAGCAATGAAATCTGTGTCATCAGGCCCGTAGCGGTTAGTGAGTGGATGCATGTACGGTGATTCTACGTGAACTACGTCAAACAGAAATAGGAACATCATAAGATATCACTGATACACGGAATGTAAACTTGACTACACATGAACTGAATTACAAAACAGAACAGGGTCTCAAATTTAGAAAACCAACTAGTGCTTGCTTATGGGGAAAGGTGCGTTGGTGTGCTGCATAAAACCAGAGACTGAAATTAGCACAGATAACTTTCAATAAGCCAAATATATAATAAACAAGACCTACCCCTTGCTCAAAGAAATAGGCCCAACACCACATGTTCAACGCCTATGAATATACATGAGTAAGAAGAATCTTAAAACCCATGGATATATATGTTTCCGTATGAGAATCAAGCGTGTGTACAGCGGCCGAAACGCAGCAGTGAAAATCCGATAAATCCCATTATCAAAATAAATTTCGAAAACAAAACACAAACACAGTGAAATAGAGAGCAATTCTTAAATAATTCACTCAGGGCATGTGATGCAACCGGGATTGACCACATCTACACCCAGAGCTGGTTGAGACATAAGGCTGGACACTTCAGGCTGATAGCATTGGTGAGTTTCGGTGAGCAAATGCAGACCCTTTGAAGTCATACTGCATGGTACCCATTCCATGGGTCCCAACTATCCAGGTTCAAGGGATTCTTCCCCCAGCTAAAACATGCATGGGAAACCCAGAGTATCGTCCACCGTGTGATTGGGAAACGATTTAAATTGCATCTCAGTTTTCGTATCCTGGTCCTCGGGTTCACCATTCCAGATGCTTTACTAACACTCTCCCCGCTTGGAGAGTCAGTGCCTTTAACCTCCTCTTTGGCACAGCTTGCAATTTCTGTGCAAGATGAACAGGAATAGGGAGAACCAATGAGAGACTAGCTGTAGGTGTCTGCACGGGCAAATGTAATGCTCATTGACCACCAGGAAGAGGAATTTAACAAAGGCTCAGCGAGCCCTGCCGGAAACAGATTAGGGTCTGAAGCAATCCTGCGGTTTTGTGCCCAGCTCACAAGAAAGCGAGTTGAAGAAAGGAGCTCAGGGGCACTGTAATTCACAAACCTGCAGAGTTATAAATGACAGCTATCCTCCAAAAATTTATTGAAGTAAGCCTGCGAAGGGGACTTGAAAGCGGGGCAGTGTTTCAGGAAAACCATTGCAGGGGGTAGACTGGAATTGCCCTGAAAGCATAGGAAAAGAGGCAGAACATCGACAATGATGCACTTGGCCAAAAAGGGCGTATGCGTTTTTTCCTGAATATATTCAGGAAAAAACGTATACGCCCTTTTAGGCCAACCAAGCAAGACTGTAAAGGAAATCTGCACTACAATGAAGTCTCACTGCCCCCCGGGCAAAAGGGCCATCTGAAAAAAGTGTAAAATCCAGAAAGGTAGGACAGGATATGGAGAACAGGGAGCCTTGTTATGCTGATTGGCAGGATGTAAATTGCCAGCAGCCATCCTGGAGAAGTGTATGGTGTTTCCTGAAACACGTAAGAAACACAGCAACACAGCCTATGGCACTTCCACTTATGGTCCTATAGCTTACTGAAATTAAAATCAAAAACAGACAGCCACCCCAATATTTGGGCGGCTGTGTTCACAAGAAGCTCGTCTACAGTATCAGGTAAATATCCCAGAAAGCAAAAAATGGATAAAGAAGTTGGGGCACGTACGTGCAATGCAATATCACTCAGCAATGAAATCTGTGTCATCAGGCCCGTAGCGGCATAGTGAGTGGATGCAGGTACGGTGATTCTACGTGAACTACGTCACACAGAAAAAGAAACATCATAAGATATCACTAATACACGGAATGTAAACTTGACTACACATGAACTGAATTCCAAAACAGAACAGGGTCTCAAATTTAGAAAACCAACTAGTGCTTGCTTATGGGGAAAGGTGCCTTGGGGTGCTGCATAAAACCAGAGACTGAAATTAGCACAGATAACTTTCCATAAGCCAAATATGTAATAGACAAGACCTACTCCTTGCTCAACGAAATGGACCCAACACCACATATTCAACGCCTAGGAATATACCTGACTAGGGAGAATCTTAAAACCCATGGATATATATGTCTCCGTAAGAGAATCAAGCGTGTGTACAGCGGCCGAAACACAGCAGTGAAAATCCGATAAATCCCATTATCAAAATAAATTTCGTAAACAAAACACAAAGACAGTGAAATAGAGAGCAATTCTTAAATAATTCACTCAGGGCATGTGATGCAACCGGGATTGACCACATCTACACCCAGAGCTGGTTGAGACATAAGGCTGGACACTTCAGGCTGATAGCATTGGTGAGTTTCAATGAGCAAATGCAGACCCTTTGAAGTCATACTGCATGGTACCCATTCCATGGGTCCCAACTCTCCAGGTTCAAGGGATTCTTCCTCCAGCTAAAACATGCATGGGAAACCCAGAGTATCGTCCACCGTGTGATTGGGAAACGATTTAAAATGCATCTCAGTTTTCGTATCCTGGTCCTCGGGTTCACCATTCCAGATGCTTTACTAACACTCTCCCTGCTTGGAGAGTCAGAGCCTTTAACCTCCTCTATGGCACAGGTTGCAAATTCTGTGCAAGATGAACAGGAATAGGGAGAACCAATTAGAGACTAGCTGTAGGTGTCTGCACGGGCAAATGTAACGCTCATTGCCCACCATGAAGAGGAATTAAACAAAGGCTCAGTGTGCCCTGCTGGAAACAGATTAGGGCCTGAAGCAATCATGCGGTTTTGTGCCCAGCTCACAAGAAAGCGAGTTGAAGAAAGGAGCTCAGGGGCACTGTAATTCACACACCTGCAGAGTTATAAATGACAGCTATCCTCCAAAATTATATTGAAGTAAGCCTGCGAAGGGGACTTGAAAATGGGGCAGAATTTCAGAAAAACGATTGCAGGGGGTAGACTGGAATTGCCCTGAAAGCATAGGAAAAGAGGCACAACGTCGACAATGATGCACTTGGCCAAAAAGGGCGTATGCGTTTTTTCCTGAATATATTCAGGAAAAAACGCATACGCTCTTTTTGGCCAACCAAGCAAGCCTGTAAAGAAATCTGCACTACAATGAAATCTAACTGCCCCCCCGGGCAAAAGGGCCATCTGAAAAACCTGTAAAATCAAGAAAGGTAGGACAGGATATGGAGAACAGGGAGCCTTGTTATGCTGATTGGCAGGATGTAAATTGCCAGCAGCCACCATGGAGAATTGTATGGTGTTTCCTGAAACACATAAGAAATAAAGCAACACAGCCTATGGCAATTGCACTTATGGTCCTATTACTTAGGGAAATTAAAATCAAAAACAGAGAGCAACCCAAAAGTTTGGGACGGCTGTGTTCCCAAGAAGCTCGTCTACAGTACCAGGTAAATATCCCAGAAAGCAAAAAATGGATAAAGAAGTTGTGGCACGTACGTGCAATGCAGTATCACTCAGCAATGAAATCTGTGTCATCAGGCCCGTAGCGGCATAGTGAGTGGATGCAGGTACGGTGATTCTACGTGAACTACGTCACACAGAAAAAGAAACATCATAAGATATCACTAATACAAGGAATGTAAACTTGACTACACATGAACTGAATTACAAAACAGAACAGGGTCTCAAATTTAGAAAACCAACTAGTGCTTGCTTATGGGGAAAGGTGCCTTGGGGTGCTGCATAAAACCAGAGACTGAAATTAGCACAGATAACTTACCATAAGCCAAATATGTAATAGACAAGACCTACTCCTTGCTCAACGAAATGGACCCAACACCACATATTCAACGCCTAGGAATATACCTGACTAGGAAGAATCTTAAAACCCATGGATATATATGTCTCCGTAAGAGAATCAATCGTGTGTTCAGCGGCCGAAACGCAGCAGTAAAAATCCGATAAATCCCATTATCAAAATAAATTTCGAAAACAAAACTCAAAGACAGTGAAATAGAGAGCAATTCTTAAATAATTCACTCAGGGCATGTGATGCAACCGGGATTGACCACATCTACACCCAGAGCTGGTTGAGACATAAGGCTGGACACTTCAGGCTGATAGCATTGGTGAGTTTCGGTGAGCAAATGCAGACCCTTTGAAGTCATACTGCATGGTACCCATTCCATGGGTCCCAACTCTCCAGGTTCAAGGGATTCTTCCTCCAGCTAAAACATGCATGGGAAACCCAGAGTATCGTCCACTGTGTGATTGGGAAATGATTTAAAATGCATCTCAGTTTTCGTATCCTGGTCCTCGGGTTCACCATTCCAGATGCTTTACTAACACTCTCCCCGCTTGGAGAGTCAGTGCCTTTAACCTCCTCTTTGGCACAGCTTGCAATTTCTGTGCAAGATGAACAGGAATAGGGAGAACCAATGAGAGACTAGCTGTAGGTGTCTGCACGGGCAAATGTAACGCTCATTGCCCACCAGGAAGAGGAATTAAACAAAGGCTCAGTGTGCCCTGCTGGAAACAGATTAGGGCCTGAAGCAATCCTGCGGTTTTGTGCCCAGCTCACAAGAAAGCGAGTTGAAGAAAGGAGCTCAGGGGCACTGTAATTCACAAACCTGCAGAGTTATAAATGACAGCTATCCTCCAAAATTATATTGAAGTAAGCCTGTGAAGGGGACTTAAAAGCGGGGCACAATTTCAGAAATACGATTGCAGGGGGTAGACTGGAATTTCCCTGTAAGCATAGGAAAAGAGGCAGAACGTCGACAATGATGCACTTGGCCAAAAAGGGCATATGCGTTTTTTCCTGAATATATTCAGGAAAAATACGCATACGCCCTTTTCGGCCAACCAAGCAAGCCTGTAAAGGAAATCTGCACTACAATGAAGTCTCACTGCCCCCCTGGCAATAGGGCCATCTGAAAAAAGTGTAAAATCCAGAAAGGTAGGACAGGATATGGAGAACAGGGAGCCTTGTTATGCTGATTGGCAGGATGTGAATTGCCAGCAGCCACCCTGGAGAAGTGTATGGTGTTTCCTGAAACACGTAAGAAACAAAGCAACACAGCCTATGGCACTTCCACTAATGGTCCTATAGCTTACTGAAATTAAAATCAAAAACAGACAGCCACCCCAATATTTGGGACGGCTGTGTTCACAAGAAGCTCGTCTACAGTACCAGGTAAATATCCCAGAAAGCAAAAAATGGATAAAGAAGTTGTGGCATGTACGTGCAATGCAATATCACTCAGCAATGAAATCTGTGTCATCAGGCCCGTAGCGGCATAGTGAGTGGATGCAGGTACGGTGATTCTACGTGAACTACGTCACATAGAAAAAGAAACATCATAAGATATCACTAATACACGGAATGTAAACTTGACTACACATGAACTGAATTACAAAACAGAACAGGGTCTCAAATTTAGAAAACCAACTAGTGCTTGCTTATGGGGAAAGGTGCGTTGGGGTGCTGCATAAAACCAGAGACTGAAATTAGCACAGATAACTTTCCATAAGCCAAATATGTAATAGACAAGACCTACTCCTTGCTCAACGAAATAGACTCAACACCACATATTCAACGCCTAGGAATATACCTGACTAGGGAGAATCTTAAAACCCATGGATATATATGTCTCTGTAAGACAATCAATCGTGTGTTCAGCGGCCGAAACGCAGCAGTAAAAATCCGATAAATCCCATTATCAAAATAAATTTCGAAAACAAAACACAAAGACAGTGAAATAGAGAGCAATTCTTAAATAATTCACTCAGGGCATGTGATGCAACCGGGATTGACCACATCTACACCCAGAGCTGGTTGAGACATAAGGCTGGACACTTCAGGCTGATAGCATTGGTGAGTTTCAGTGAGCAAATGCAGACCCTTTGAAGTCATACTGCATGGTTCCCATTCCATGGGTCCCAACTCTCCAGGTTCAAGGGATTCTTCCTCCAGCTAAAACATGCATGGGAAACCCAGAGTATCGTCCACTGTGTGATTGGGAATGATTTAAAATGCATCTCAGTTTTCGAATCCTGGTCCTCGGGTTCACCATTCCAGACGCTTTACTAACACTCTCCCCGCTTGGAGAGTCAGTGCCTTTAACCTCCTGTTTGGCACAGCTTGCAATTTCTGTGCAAGATGAACAGGAATAGGGAGAACCAATGAGAGACTAGCTGTAGGTGTCTGCACGGGCAAATGTAACGCTCATTGCCCACCAGGAAGAGGAATTAAACAAAGGCTCAGTGTGCCCTGCTGGAAACAGTTTAGGGCCTGAAGCAATCCTGCGGTTTTGTGCCCAGCTCACAAGAAAGCGAGTTGAAGAAAGGAGCTCAGGGGCACTGTAATTCACAAAACTGCAGAGTTATAAATGACAGCTATCCTCCAAAAATATATTGAAGTAAGCCTGCGAAGGGGATTTCAAAACGGGGCAGAATTTCAGGAAAACGATAGCAGGGGGTGGACTGGAATTGCCCTGAAAGCATAGGAAAAGAGGCACAACGTCGACAATGATGCACTTGGCCAAAAAGGGCGTATGCGTTTTTTCCTGAATATATTCAGGAAAAAACGCATACGCCCTTTTTGGCCAAACAAGCAAGCCTGTAAAGGAAATCTGCACTACAATGAAGTCTCACTGCCCCCCGGTCAAAAGGGCCATCTGAAAAAAGTGTAAAATCCAGAAAGGTAGGACAGGATATGGAGAACAGGGAGCCTTGTTATGCTGATTGGCAGGATGTAAATTGCCAGCAGCCACCCTGGAGAATGGTATGGTGTTTCCTGAAACACGTAAGAAACAAAGCAACACAGCCTATGGCACTTCCACTTATGGTCCTATAGCTTACGGAAATTAAAATCAAAAACAGACAGCCACCCCAATATTTGGGACGGCTGTGTTCACAAGAAGCTCGTCTGCATTATCAGGTAAATATCCCAGAAAGCAAAAAATGGATAAAGAAGTTGTGGCACGTACGTACAATGCAATATCACTCAGCAATGAAATCTGTGTCATCAGGCCCGTAGCGGCATAGTGAGTGGATGCAGGTACGGTGATTCTACGTGAACTACGTCACACAGAAAAAGAAACATCATAAGATATCACTAATACACGGAATGTAAACTTGACTACACATGAACTGAATTACAAAACAGAACAGGGTCTCAAGTTTAGAAAACCAACTAGTGCTTGCTTATGGGGAAAGGTGCGTTGGGGTGCTGCATAAAAGCAGAGGCTGAAATTAGCACAGATAACTTTACATAAGCCAAATATGTAATAGACAAGACCTACTCCTTGCTCAACGAAATGGACCCAACACCACATATTCAACGCCTAGGAATATACCTGACTAGGAAGAATCTTAAAACCCATGGATATATATGTCTCTGTAAGAGAATCAATCGTGTGTTCAGCGGCCCAAAGTCAGGAGTAAAAATCCGATAAATCCCATTATCAAAATAAATTTCGAAAACAAAACACAAAGACAGTGAAATAGAGAGCAATTCTTAAATAATTCACTCAGGGCATGTGATGCAACCGGGATTGACCACATCTACACCCAGAGCTGGTTGAGACATAAGGCTGGACACTTCAGGCTGATAGCATTGGTGAGTTTCAGTGAGAAAATGCAGACCCTTTGAAGTCATACTGTATGGTACCTATTCCATGGGTCCCAACTCTTCAGGTTCAAGGTATTCTTCCTCCAGCTAAAACATGCATGGGAAACCCAGAGTATCGTCCACTGTGTGATTGGGAATGATTTAAAATGCATCTCAGTTTTCGAATCCTGGTCCTCGGGTTCACCATTCCAGATGCTTTACTAACACTCTCCCCGCTTGGAGAGTCAGTGCCTTTAACCTCCTGTTTGGCACAGCTTGCAATTTATGTGCAAGATGAAGAGGAATAGGGAGAACCAATGAGAGACTAGCTGTAGGTGTCTGCACGGGCAAATGTAACGCTCATTTCCCACCAGGAAGAGGAATTAACCAAAGGCTCAGTGTGCCCTGCCGGAAACAGATTAGGGCCTGAAGCAATCCTGCGGTTTTGTGCCCAGCTCACAGGAAAGCGAGTTGAAGAAAGGAGCTCAGGGGCACTCTAATTCACAAACATGCAGAGTTATAAATGACAGCTATCCTCCAAAAATATATTGAAGTAAGCCTGCGAAGGGGACTTGAAAGCTGGGCAGAATTTCAGGAAAACGATAGCAGGGGGTAGACTAGAATTGCCCTGAAAGCATAGGTAAAGAGGCAGAACGTCGACAATGATGCACTTGGCCAAAAAGGGCGTATGCGTTTTTTCCTGAATATATTCAGGAAAAAACGCATACGCCCTTTTTGGCCAACCAAGCAAGCCTGTAAAGGAAATCTGCACTACAATGAAATCTCACTGCCCCCCCCCGGGCAAAAGGGCCATCTGAGAAAAGTGTAAAATCCAGAAAGGTAGGACAGGATATGTAGAACAGGGAGCCTTGTTATGATGATTGGCAGGATGTAAATTGCCAGCAGCCACACTGGAGAAGTGTATGGTGTTTCCTGAAACACGTAGGAAACAAAGCATAACAGCCTATGGCACTTCCACTTATGGTCCTATAGCTTACGGAAATTAAAATCAAAAACAGACAGCCACCCCAATATTTGGGACGGCTGTGTTCACAAGAAGCTCGTCTACAGTATCAGGTAAATATCCCAGAAAGCAAAAAATGGATAAAGATGTTGTGGCACATACGTACAATGCAATATCACTCAGCAATGAAACCTGTGTCATCAGGCCCGTAGTGGCATAGTGAGTGGATGCAGGTATGGTGATTCTACGTGAACTACGTCACACAGAAAAAGAAACATCATAAGATATCACTAATACACGGAATGTAAACTTGACTACACATGAACTGAATTACAAAACAGAACAGGGTCTCAAATTTAGAAAACCAACTAGTGCTTGCTTATGGGGAAAGGTCCGTTGGGGTGCTCCATAAAACCAGAGACTGAAATTAGCACAGATAACATTCCATAAGGCAAATATGTAATAGAAAAGGCCTACTCCTTGCTCAACGAAATGGACTCAACACCACATATTCAACGCCTAGGAATATACCTGACTTGGAAGAATCTTAAAACCCATGGATATATATGTCTCCGTAAGAGAATCAAGCGTGTGTACAGCGGCCGAAACGCAGCAGTGAAAATCCGATAAATCCCATTATCAAAATAAATTTCGAAAACAATACAGAAAGACAGTGAAATAGAGAGCAATTCTTAAATAATTCACTCAGGGAATGTGATGCAACCGGGATTGACCACATCTACACCCAGAGCTGGTTGAGACATAAGGCTGGACACTTCAGGCTGATAGCATTGGTGAGTTTCGGTGAGCAAATGCAGACCCTTTGAAGTCATACTGCATGGTACCTATTCCATGGGTCCCAACTCTCCAGGTTCAAGGGATTCTTCCTCCAGGTAAAACATGCATGGGAAACCCACAGTATGGTCCACCGTGTGATTGGGAAACGATTTAAAATGCATCTTAGTTTTCGTATCCTGGTCCTCGGGTTCACCATTCCAGATGCTTTACTAACACTCTCCCTGCTTGGAGAGTCAGTGCCTTTAACCTCCTGTTTGGCACAGCTTGCAATTTCTGTGCAAGATGAACAGGAATAGGGAGAACCAGTGAGAGACTAGCTGTAGGTGTCTGCACGGGCAAATGTAACGCTCATTTCCCACCAGGAAGACGAATTAACCAAAGGCTCAGCATGCCCTGCCGGAAACAGATTAGGGCCTGAAGCAATCCTGCGGTTTATTGCCCAGCTCTCAAGAAAGCGAGTTGAAGAAAGGAGCTCAGGGGCACTGTAATTCACAAACCTGTAGAGTTATAAATGACAGCTATCCTCCAAAAATATATTGAAGTAAGCCTGCGAAGGGGACTTGAAAGCGGGGCAGAATTTCAGGAAAACGATTGCAGGGTGTAGACTGGAATTGCCCTGAAAGCATAGGAAAAGAGGCAGAACGTTGACAATGATGCACTTGGCCAAAAAGGGCGTATGCGTTTTTTCCTGAATATATTCAGGAAAAAACGCATACGCCCTTTTTGGCCAACCAAGCAAGCCTGTAAAGGAAATCTGCACTACAATGAAGTCTCACTGCCCCCCGGGCAAAAGGGCCATCTGAAAAAAGTGTAAAATCCAGAAAGGTAGGACAGGATTTGGAGAACAGGGAGCCTTGTTATGCTGATTGGCAGGATGTAAATTGCCAGCAGCCACCCTGGAGAATTGTATGGTGTTTCCTGAAACACGTAAGAAACAAAGCAACACAGCCTATGGCACTTCCACTTATGGTCCTATAGCTTACGGAAATTAAAATCAAAAACAGACAGCCACCCCAATGTTTGGGACGGCTGTGTTCACAAGAAGCTCGTCTACAGTACCAGGTAAATATCCCAGAAAGCAAAAAATGGATAAAGAAGTTGTGGCACGTACGTAGAATGCAATATCACTCAGCAGTGAAATCTGTGTCATCAGGCCCGTAGCGGAATAGTGAGTGGATGCAGGTACGGTGATTCTACCTGAACTACGTCACACAGAAAAAGAAACATCATAAGATATCACTAATACACGGAATGTAAACTTGACTACACATGAACTGAATTACAAAACAGAACATGGTCTCAAATTTAGAAAACCAACTAGTGCTTGCTTATGGGGAAAGGTGTGTTGGGGTGCTGCATAAAACCAGAGACTGAAATTAGCACAGATAACTTTCCATAAGCCAAATATATAATAGACAAGACCTACTCCTTGCTCAACGAAATGGACCCAACACCACATATTCAACGCCTAGGAATATACCTGACTAGGAAGAATCTTAAAACCCATGGAAATATATGGCTCTGTAAGGGAATCAAGCATGAGTACAGCGGCCGAAACGCAGCAGTGAAAATCTGATAAATCCCATTATCAAAATAAATTTCGAAAACAAAACACAAAGACAGTGAAATAGAGAGCAATTCTTAAATAATTCACTCAGGGCATGTGATGCAACCGGGATTGACCACATCTACACCCAGAGCTGGTTGAGACATAAGGCTGGACACTTCAGGCTGATAGCATTGGTGAGTTTCGGTGAGCAAATGCAGACCCTTTGAAGTCATACTGCATGGTACCCATTCCATGCGTCCGAACTCTCCAGGTTCAAGGGATTCTTCCTCCAGCTAAAACATGCATGGGAATCCCAGAGTATCATCCACCGTGTGATTGGGAAATGATTTAAAATGCATCTCAGTTTTCGTATCCTGGTCCTCGGGTTCACCATTCCAGATGCTTTACTAACACTCTCCCCGCTTGGAGAGTCAGTGGCTTTAACCTCGTCTTTGGCACAGCTTGCAATTTCTGTGCAAGATGAACAGGAATAGGGAGAACCAATGAGAGACTAGCTGTAGGTGTCTGCACGGGCAAATGTAACGCTCATGGCCCACCAGGAAGAGGAATTAAACAAAGGCTCAGTGTGCCCTGCTGGAAACAGATTAGGGCCTGAAGCAATCCTGCGGTTTTGTGCCCAGCTCACAAGAAAGCGAGTTGAAGAAAGGAGCTCAGGGGCACTGTAATTCACAAAACTGCAGAGTTATAAATGACAGCTATCCTCCAAAAATATATTGAAGTAAGCCTGCGAAGGGGACTTGAAAGCGGGGCAAAATTTCAGGAAAACGATTGCAGGGGGTAGACTGGAATTGCCCTGAAAGCATAGGCAAAGAGACAGAACGTCGACAATGATGCACTTGGCCAAAAAGGGCGTATGCGTTTATTCCTGAATATATTCAGGAAAAAACGCATACGCCCTTTTTGGCCAACCAAGCAAGCCTGTAAAGGAAATCTGCACTACAATGAAGTCTCACTGTCCCCCGGGCAAAAGGGCCATCTGAAAAAAGTGTAAAATCCAGAAAGGTAGGACAGGATATGGAGAACAGGGAGCCTTGTTATGCTGATTGGCAGGATGTAAATTGCCAGCAGCCACCGTGGAGAAGTGTATGGTGTTTCCTGAAACACGTAAGAAACAAAGCAACACAGCCTATGGCACTTCCACTTATTGTCCTATAGCTTACGGAATTTAAAATCAAAAACACACAGCCACCCCAATATTTGGGACGGCTGTGTTCACAAGAAGCTCCTGTACAGTATCAGGTAAATATCACAGAAAGCAAAAAATGGATAAAGAAATTGTGGCACGTACGTGCAATGCAGTATCACTCAGCAATGAAATCTGTGTCATCATGCCCGTAGCGGCATAGTGAGTGGATGCAGGTACGGTGATTCTACGTGAACTACGTCACACAGAAAAAGAAACATCATAAGATATCACTAATACACGGAATGTAAACTTGACTAAACATGAACTGAATTACAAAACAGAACAGGGTCTCAAATTTAGAAAACCAACTAGTGCTTGCTTATGGGGAAAGGTGCCTTGGGGTGCTGCATAAAACCAGAGACTGAAATTAGCACAGATAACATTCCATAAGCCAAATATGTAATAGAAAAGACCTACTCCTTGCTCAACGAAATGGACTCAACACCACATATTCAACGCCTAGGAATATACCTGACTAGGAAGAATCTTAAAACCCATGGATATATAGGTCTCCATAAGAGAATCAAGCGTGTGTACAGCGGCCGAAATGCAGCAGTGAAAATCCGATAAATCCCATTATCAAAATTAATTTCGAAAACAAAACACAAAGACAGTGAAATAGAGAGCAATTCTTAAATAATTCACTCAGGGCATGTGATGCAACCGGGATTGACCACATCTACACCCAGAGCTGGTTGAGACATAAGGCTGGACACTTCAGGCTGATAGCATTGGTGAGTTTCGGTGAGCAAATGCAGACCCTTTGAAGTCATACTGCATGGTACCTATTCCATATGTCCCAACTCTTCAGGTTCAAGGGATTCTTCCTCCAGCTAAAACATGCATGGGAAACCCACAGTATGGTCCACCGTGTGATTGGGAAACGATTTAAAATGCATCTCAGTTTTCGTATCCTGGTCCTCGGGTTCACCATTCCAGATGATTTACTAACACTCTCCCCGCTTGGAGAGTCAGTGCCTTTAACCTCCACTTTGGCACAGTTTGCAATTTCTGTGCAAGATGAACAGGAATAGGGAGAAACAATGAGAGACTAGCTGTAGGTGTCTGCACGGCCAAATGTAACACTCATTGCCCACCAGGAAGAGGAATTAAACAAAGGCTCAGTGTGCCCTGCTGGAAACAGATTAGGGCCTGAAGCAATCCTGCGGGTTTGTGCCCAGCTCACAAGAAAGCGAGTTGAAGAAAGGAGCTCAGGGGCACTGTAATTCACAAACCTGCAGAGTTATAATTGACAGTTATGCTCCAAAAATATATTGAAGTAAGCCTGCGAAGGGGACTTGAAAGCGGGGCAGAATTTTAGGAAAACGATTGCAGGGGGTAGACTGGAATTGCCCTGAAAGCATAGGAAAAGAGGCACAACGTCGATAATGATGCACTTGGCCAAAAAGGGCGTATGCGTTTTTTCCTGAATATATTCAGGAAAAAACGCATACGCCCTTTTTGGCCAACCAAGCAAGCCTGTAAAGGAAATCTGCACTACAATGAAGTCTCACTGCCCCCCGGGCAAAAGGGCCATATGAAAAAAGTGTAAAATCCAGAAAGGTAGGACAGGATATGGAGAACAGGGAGCCTTGTTATGCTGATTGGCAGGATGTAAATTGCCAGCAGCCACCCTGGAGAAGTGTATGGTGTTTCCTGAAACACGTAAGAAACAAAGCAACACAGCCTATGGCACTTCCACTTATGGTCCTATTGCTTACGGAAATTAAAATCAAAAACAGACAGACACCCCAATATTTGGAACGGCTGTGTTCCCAAGAAGCTCGTCTACAGTACCAGGTAAATATCCCAGAAAGCAAAAAATGGATAAAGAAGTTGTGGCACGTACGTGCAATGCAATATCACTCAGCAATGAAATCTGTGTCATCAGGCCCGTAGCGGCATAGTGAGTGGATGCAGGTACGGTGATTCTACGTGAACTACGTCACACAGAAAAAGAAACATCATAAGATATCACTAATACACGGAATGTAAACTTGACTACACATGAACTGAATTACAAAACAGAACAGGGTCTCAAATTTAGAAAACCAACTAGTGCTTGCTTATGGGGAAAGGTGCCTTAGGGTGCTGCATAAAACCAGAGACGGAAATTAGCACAGATAACTTAACATTAGCCAAATATGTAATAGACAAGACCTACTCCTTGCTCTACGAAATGGACTCAACACCATATATTCAACGCCTAGGAATATATCTGACTAGGAAGAATCATAAAACCCATGGATTTATATGTCTCCGTAAGAGAATCAAGCGTGTGTACAGTGGCATAAAGGCATCAGTGAAAATCCGATAAATCCCATTATCAAAATAAATTTCAAAAACAAAACACAAAGACAGTGAAATAGAGAGCAATTCTTAAATAATTCACTCAGGGCATGTGATGCAACCGGGATTGACCACATCTACACCCAGAGCTGGTTGAGACATAAGGCTGGACACTTCAGGCTGATAGCATTGGTGAGTTTCGGTGAGCAAATGCAGACCCTTTGAAGTCATACTGCATGTTACCCATTCCATGGGTCCCAACTCTCCAGGTTCAAGGGATTCTTCCTTCAGCTAAAACATGCAAGGGAAACACACAGTATGGTCCACCGTGTGATTGGGAAACAATTTAAAGTGCATCTCAGTTTTCGTATCCTTGTCCTCGGGTTCACCATTCCAGACGCTTTACTAACACTCTCCCCGCTTGGAGAGTCAGTGCCTTTAACCTCCTGTTTGGCACAGTTTGCAATTTCTGTGCAAGATGAACAGGAATAGGGAGAACCAATGAGAGACTAGCTGTAGGTGTCTGCACGGCCAAATGTAACACTCATTGCCCACAAGGAAGAGGAATTAAACAAAGGCTCAGTGTACCCTGCTGGAAACAGATAAGGGCCTGAAGCAATCCTGCGGTTTTGTGCCCAGCTCACAAGAAAGCAAGTTGAAGAAAGGAGCTCAGGGGCACTGTAATTCACAAACCTGCAGAGTTATAATTGACAGCTATCCTCCAAAAATATATTGAAGTAAGCCTGCGAAGGGGACTTGAAAGCGGGGCAGAATTTCAGGAAAACGATTGCAGGGTGTAGACTGGAATTGCCCTGAAAGCATAGGAAAAGAGGCAGAACGTTGACAATGATGCACTTGGCCAAAAAGGGCGTATGCGTTTTTTCCTGAATATATTCAGGAAAAAACGCATACGCCCTTTTTGGCCAACCAAGCAAGCCTGTAAAGGAAATCTGCACTACAATGAAGTCTCACTGCCCCCCGGGCAAAAGGGCCATCTGAAAAAAGTGTAAAATCCAGAAAGGTAGGACAGGATTTGGAGAACAGGGAGCCTTGTTATGCTGATTGGCAGGATGTAAATTGCCAGCAGCCACCCTGGAGAATTGTATGGTGTTTCCTGAAACACGTAAGAAACAAAGCAACACAGCCTATGGCACTTCCACTTATGGTCCTATAGCTTACGGAAATTAAAATCAAAAACAGACAGCCACCCCAATGTTTGGGACGGCTGTGTTCACAAGAAGCTCGTCTACAGTACCAGGTAAATATCCCAGAAAGCAAAAAATGGATAAAGAAGTTGTGGCACGTACGTAGAATGCAATATCACTCAGCAGTGAAATCTGTGTCATCAGGCCCGTAGCGGAATAGTGAGTGGATGCAGGTACGGTGATTCTACCTGAACTACGTCACACAGAAAAAGAAACATCATAAGATATCACTAATACACGGAATGTAAACTTGACTACACATGAACTGAATTACAAAACAGAACATGGTCTCAAATTTAGAAAACCAACTAGTGCTTGCTTATGGGGAAAGGTGTGTTGGGGTGCTGCATAAAACCAGAGACTGAAATTAGCATAGATAACTTTCCATAAGCCAAATATATAATAGACAAGACCTACTCCTTGCTCAACGAAATGGACCCAACACCACATATTCAATGCCTAGGAATATACCTGACTAGGAAGAATCTTAAAACCCATGGAAATATATGGCTCTGTAAGGGAATCAAGCATGAGTACAGCGGCCGAAACGCAGCAGTGAAAATCCGATAAATCCCATTATCAAAATTAATTTCGAAAACAAAACACAAAGACAGTGAAATAGAGAGCAATTCTTAAATAATTCACTCAGGGCATGTGATGCAACCGGGATTGACCACATCTACACCCAGAGCTAGTTGAGACATAAGGCTGGACACTTCAGGCTGATAGCATTGGTGAGTTTCGGTGAGCAAATGCAGACCCTTTGAAGTCATACTGCATGGTACCTATTCCATATGTCCCAACTCTTCAGGTTCAAGGGATTCTTCCTCCAGCTAAAACATGCATGGGAAACCCACAGTATGGTCCACCGTGTGATTGGGAAACGATTTAAAATGCATCTCAGTTTTCGTATCCTGGTCCTCGGGTTCACCATTCCAGATGATTTACTAACACTCTCCCCGCTTGGAGAGTCAGTGCCTTTAACCTCCACTTTGGCACAGTTTGCAATTTCTGTGCAAGATGAACAGGAATAGGGAGAACCAATGAGAGACTAGCTGTAGGTGTCTGCACGGCCAAATGTAACACTCATTGCCCACAAGGAAGAGGAATTAACCAAAGGCTCAGTGTACCCTGCTGGAAACAGATTAGGGCCTGAAGCAATCCTGCGGTTTTGTGCCCAGCTCACAAGAAAGCGAGTTGAAGAAAGGAGCTCAGGGGCACTGTAATTCACAAACCTGCAGAGTTATAAATGACAGCTATCCTCCAAAAATATATTGAAGTAAGCCTGCGAAGGGGACTTGAAAGCGGGGCAGAATTTCAGGAAAACGATTGCAGGGGTAGACTAGAATTGCCCTGAAAGCATAGGAAAAGAGGCAGAACGTCGACAATGATGCACTTGGACAAAAAGGGCGTATGCGTTTTTGCCTGAATATATTCAGGAAAAAACGCATACGCCCGTTTTGGCCAACCAAGCAAGCCTGTAAAGGAAATCTGCACTACAGTGAAGTCTCACTGCCCGCCGGGCAAAAGTGCCATCTGAAAAAAGTGTAAAATCCAAAAAGGTAGGACAGGATATGGAGAACAGGGAGCCTTGTTATGCTGATTGGCAGGATGTAAATTGCCAGCAGCCACCCTGGAGAAGTGTATGGTGTTTCCTGAAACACGTAAGAAACAAAGCAACACAGCCTATGGCAATTGCACTTATGGTCCTATTCCTTAGGGAAATTAAAATCAAAAACAGAGAGTCACCCCAAAGTTTGGGACGGCTGTGTTCCCAAGAAGCTCGTCTACAGTACCAGGAAAATATCCCAGAAAGCAAAAAATGGATAAAGAAGTTGTGGCACGTACGTGCAATGCAATATCACTCAGCAAAGAAATCTGTGTTATCAGGCCCATAGTAGCATAGTGAGTGGATGCAGGTTCGGTGATTGTACGTGTACTACGTCACACAGAAAAAGAAATATCATAAGATATCACTAACACACGGAATGTAAACTTGACTACACATGAACTGAATTACAAAACAGAACAGGGTCCCAAATTTAGAAAACCAACTAGTGCTTGATTATGGGGAAAGAGGCATTGGGGTGCTGCATAAAACCAGAGACTGAAATTAGCACAGATAACATTCCATAAGCCAAATATGTAATAGACAAGACCTACTCCTTGCTCAACGAAATGGACTCAACACCACATATTCAACGCCTAGGAATATACCTGACTAGGAAGAATCTTAAAACCCATGGATTTATATGTCTCCGTAAGAGAATCAAGCGTGTGTACAGCGGCATAAACGCAGCAGTGAAAATCCGATAAATCCCATTATCAGAAAAAATTTCAACAACAAAGACAGTGAATTAGAGAGCAATTCTTAAATAATTCACTCAGGGCATGTGATGCAACCGGATTGACCACATCTACACCCAGAGCTGGTTGAGACATAAGGCTGCACACTTCAGGCTGATAGCATTGGTGAGTTTCGGTGAGCAAATGCAGACCCTTTGAAGTCATACTGCATGGTACCTATTCCATGGGTCCCAACTCTCCAGGTTCAAGGGATTCTTCCTCCAGCTAAAACATGCATGGGAAACCCACAGTATGGTCCACCGTGTGATTGGGAAATGATTTAAAATGCATCTCAGTTTTCGTATCCTGGTCCTCGGGTTCACCATTCCAGATGCTTTACTAACACTCTCCCCGCTTGGAGAGTCAGTGCCTTTAACCTCCTGTTTGGCAGAGCTTGCAATTTCTGTGCAAGATGAACAGGAATAGGGAGAACCAATGAGAGACTAGCTATAGGTGTCTGCACGGGCAAATGTAACGCTCATTTCCCACCAGGAAGAGGAATTAACCAAAGACTCAGCGTGCCCTGCCGGAAACAGATTAGGGCCTGAAGCAATCCTGCGGTTTTGTGCCCAGCTCAAAAGAAAGCGAGTTGAAGAAAGAAGCTCAGGGGCACTGTAATTCACAAACCTGCAGAGTTATAAATGACAGCTATCTTCCAAAAGTATATTGAAGTAAGCCTGCGAAGGGGACTTGAAAGCGGGGCAGAATTTCAGGAAAACGATTGCAGGGTTAGACTGGAATTGCCCTGAAAGCATAGGAAAAGAGGCAGAACTTCGACAATGATGCACTTGGCCAAAAAGGGCGTATGCGTTTTTCCTGTATATATTCAGGAAAACACGCATACGCCCTTTTGGCCAACCAAGCAAGCCTGTAAAGGAAATCTGCACTACAATGAAGTCTCACTGCCCCCCGGGCAAAAGGGCCATCGGAAAAAAGTGTAAAATCCAGAAATTAGGACAGGATATGGAGAACAGGGAGCCTTGTTATGCTGATTGGCAGGATGTAAATTGTGAACAGCCACCCTGGAGAAGTGTATGGTGTTTCCGGAAACACATAAGAAACAAAGCAACACAGCCTATGGCCCTTCCACTTATGGTCCTATAGCTTACGGAAATTAAAGTCAAAAACAGACAGCCACCCCAATATTTGGGACGGCTGTGTTCACAAGAAGCTCGTCTACAGTATCAGGTAAATATCCCAGAAAGCAAAAAATGGATAAAGAAGTTGTGGCACGTACGTACAACGCAATATCACTCAGCAATGAAATATGTGTCATCAGGCCCGTAGCGGCATAGTGAGTCGATGAAGGTACGGTGATTCTACGTGAACTTCGTCACACAGAAAAAGAAACATCATAAGATATCACTAATACACGGAATTTAAACTTGACTACACATGAACTGAATTACAAAACAGAACAGGGACTCAAATTTAGAAAACCAACTAGTGCTTGCTTATGGGGAAAGGTGCGTTGTGGTGCTGCATAAACCAGAGACTGAAATTAGCACAGATAACATTCCATAAGCCAAATATGTAATAGACAAGACCTACGCCTTGCTCAACGAAATGGACCCAACATCACATATTCAACGCCTAGGAATATACCTGACTAGGAATAACCTTAAAACCCATGGATATATATGTCTCCGTAAGAGAATCAAGCGTGTGTACAGCGGCCGAAACGCAGCAGTGAAAATCCGATAAATCCCATTATCAAAATAAATTTCGAAAACAAAACACAAAGACAGTGAAATAGAGAGCAATTCTTAAATAATTCACTCAGGGCATGTGATGCAACAGGGATTGACCACATCTACACCCAGAGCTGGTTGAGACATAATGCTGGACACTTCAGTCTGATAGCATTGGTGAGTTTCGGTGAGCAAATGCAGACCCTTTGAAGTCATACTGCATGGTACCCATTCCATGGGTCCCAACTCTCCAGGTTCAAGGCATTCTTCCTCCAGCTAAAACATGCATGGGAAACCCAGAGTATCGTCCACCGTGTGATTGGGAAACGATTTAAAATGCATCTCAGTTTTCGTATCCTGGTCCTCGGGTTCACCATTCCAGATGCTTTACTAACACTCTCCCCGCTTGGAGAGTCAGTGCCTTTAACCTCCTGTTTGGCACAGCTTGCAATTTCTGTGCAAGATGAACAGGAATAGGGAGAACCAATGAGAGACTAGCTGTAGGTGTCTGCATGGGCAAATGTAAAGCTCATTGCCCACCAGGAAGAGGAATTAAACAAAGGCTCAGTGTGCCCTGCTGAAAACAGATTAGGGCCTGAAGCAATCCTGCGGTTTTGTGCCCAGCTCACAAGAAAGCGAGTTGAAGAAAGGACCTCAGGGGCACTGTAATTCACAAACCTGCAGAGTTATAAATGACAGCTATCCTCCAAAAATATATTGAAGTAAGCCTGCGAGGGGGACTTGAATGGGGGCAGAATTTCAGGAAAACGATTGCAGGGCGTAGACTGGAATTGCCCTGAAAGCATAGGAAAAGAGGCACAACGTCGACAATGATGCACTTGGCCAAAAAGGGCGTATGCGTTTTTTCCTGAATATATTCAGGAAAAAACGCATACGCACTTTTTGGCCAACCAAGCAACCCTGTAAATGAAATCTGCACTACAATGAAGTATCACTGCCCCCCGGGCAAGAGGGCCATCTGAAAAAAGTGTAAAATCCAGAAAGGTAGGACAGGATATGGAGAACAGGGAGCCTTGTTATGCTGATTGGCAGGATGTAAATTGCCAACAGCCACCCTGGAGAAGTGTATGGTGTTTCCTGAAACACGTAAGAAATAAAGCAACACAGCCTTTGGCAATTGCACTTATGGTCCTATTCCTTAGGGAAATTAAAATCAAAAACAGAGAGCCACCCCAAAGTTTGGGACGGCTGTGTTCCCAAGAAGCTCGTCTACAGTACCAGGTAAATATCCCAGAAAGCAAAAAATGGATAAAGAAGTTGTGTCATGTACGTGCAATGCAATATCACTCAGCAATGAAATCTGTGTCATCAGGCCCGTAGCGGAATAGTGAGTGGATGCAGGTACGGGGATTCTACGTGAACAACGTCACACAGAAAAAGAAACATCTTAAGATATCACTAATACACGGAATGTAAACTTGACTACACATGAACTGAATTACAAAACAAAAAGGGTCTCAAATTTAGAAAACCAACTAGTGCTTGCTTATGGGGAAAGGTGACTTGGGGTGCTGCATAAAACCAGAGACTGAAATTAGCACAGATAACATTCCATAAGCCAAATATGTAATAGACAAGACCTACTCCTTGCTCAACGAAATGGACTCAACACCACATATTCAACGCCTAGGAATATACCTGACTAGGAAGAATGTTAAAACCCATGGATATATATGTCTCCGTAAGAGAATCAAGCGTGTGTACAGGGGCCGATACGCAGCAGTGAAAATCCGATAAATCCCATTATCAAAATAAATTTCGAAAACAAAACACAAAGACAGTGAAATAGAGAGCAATTCTTAAATAATTCACTCAGGGCATGTGATGCAACCGGGATTGACCACATCTACACCCAGAGCTGGTTGAGACATAAGGCTGGACACTTCAGGCTGATAGCATTGGTGAGTTTCGGTGAGCAAATGCAGACCCTTTGAAGTCATACTGCATGGTACCCATTCCATGGGTCCCAACACTCCAGGTTCAAGGGATTCTTCCTCCAGCTAAAACATGCATGGGAAACCCAGAGTATCGTCCACCGTGTGATTGGGAAATGATTTAAAATGCATCTCAGTTTCGTATCCTGGTCCTCGGGTTCACCATTCCAGATGCTTTACTAACACTCTCCCCGCTTGGAGAGTCAGTGCCTTTAACCTCCTCTTTGGCACAGCTTGCAATTTCTGTGCAAGATGAACAGGAATAGGGAGAACCAATGAGAGACTAGCTGTAGGTGTCTGCACGGGCAAATGTAACGCTCATTGCCCACCAGGAAGAGGAATTGAACAAAGGCTCAGTGTGCCCTGCTGGAAACAGATTAGGGCCTGAAGCAATCCTGCGGTTTTGTGCCCAGCTCACAAGAAAGCGAGTTGAAGAAAGGAGCTCAGGGGCACTGTAATTCACAAACCTGCAGAGTTATAAATGATAGCTATCTTCCAAAAGGGTATTGAAGTAAGCCTGCCAAGGGGACTTGAAAGCAGGGCAGAATTTCAGGAAAACGATTGCATGGGGTAGACTGGAATTGCCCTGAAAGCATAGGAAAAGAGGCACAACGTCGACAATGATGCACTTGGCCAAAAAGGGCGTATGCGTTTTTTCCTGAATATATTCAGGAAAAAACGCATACGCCCTTTTTGGCCAACCAAGCAAGCCTGTAAAGGAAATCTGCACTACAATGAAGTCTCACTGCCCCCCGGGCAAGAGGGCCATCTGAAAAAAGTGTAAAATCCAGAAAGGTAGGACAGGATATGGAGAACAGGGAGCCGTGTTATGCTGATTGGCAGGATGTAAATTGCTAACAGCCACCCTGGAGAAGTGTATGGTGTTTCCTGAAACACGTAAGAAATAAAGCAACACAGCCTATGGCAATTGCAATTATGGTCCTATTGCTTAGGGAAATTAAAATCAAAAACAGAGAGCCACCCCAAAGTTTGGGACGGCTGTGTTCCCAAGAAGCTCGTCTACAGTACCAGGTAAATATCCCAGAAAGCAAAAAATGGATAAAGAAGTTGTGGCACGTACGTGCAATCCAATATCACTCAGCAATGAAATCTGTGTCATCAGGCCCGTAGCGGCATAGTGAGTGGATGCAGGTACGGTGATTCTACGTGAACTACGTCACACAGAAAAAGAAACATCATAAGATATCACTAATACACGGAATGTAAACTTGACTACACATGAACTGAATTACAAAACAGAACAGGGTCTCAAATTTAGAAAACCAACTAGTGCTTGCTTATGGGGAAAGGTGCCTTGGGGTGCTGCATAAAACCAGAGACTGAAATTAGCACAGATAACATTCCATAAGCCAAATATGTAAAAGACATGACCTACTCCTTGCTCAACGAAATGGACTCAACACCACATATTCAACGCCTAGGAATATACCTGACTAGGAAGAATCTTAAAACCCATGGATATATATGTCTCCGTAAGAGAATCAAGCGTGTGTACAGCGGCCGAAACGCAGCAGTGAAAATCCGATAAATCCCATTATCAAAATAAATTTCGAAAACAAAACACAAAGACAGTGAAATAGAGAGCAATTCTTAGATAATTCACTCAGGGCATGTGATGCAACCGGGATTGACCACATGTACAACCAGAGCTGGTTGAGACATAAGGCTGGACACTTCAGGCTTATAGCATTGGTGAGTTTCGGTGAGCAAATGCAGACCCTTTGAAGTCATACTGCATGGTACCCATTCCATGGGTCCCAAATCTCCAGATTCAAGGGATTCTTCCTCCAGCTAAAACATGCATGGGAAACCCGGAGTATCGTCCACCGTGTGATTGGGAAACGATTTAAAATGCATCTCAGTTTTCGTATCCTGGTCCTCGGGTTCACCATTCCAGATGCTTTACTAACACTCTCCCCGCTTGGAGAGTCAGTGCCTTTAACCTCCTCTTTGGCACAGCTTGCAATTTCTGTGCAAGATGAACAGGAATAGGGAGAACCAATGAGAGACTAGCTGTAGGTGTCTGCACGGGCAAATGTAACGCTCATTGCCCACCAGGAAGAGGAATTAAACAAAGGCTCAGTGTGCCCTGCTGGAAACAGATTAGGGCCTTAAGCAATCCTGCGGTTTTGTGCCCAGCTCACAAGAAAGCGAGTTGAAGAAAGGAGCTCAGGGGCACTGTAATTCACAAACCTGCAGAGTTATAAATGACAGCTATCTTCCAAAAGTATATTGAAGTAAGCCTGCGAAGGGGACTTGAAAGCGGGGCAGAATTTCAGGAAAACGATTGCAGGGGGTAGACTGGAATTGCCCTGAAAGCATAGGAAAAGAGGCACAACGTCGACAATGATGCACTTGGCCAAAAAGGGCGTATGTGTTTTTTCCTGAATATATTCAGGAAATAACGCATACGCCCTTTTTGGCCAACCAAGCAAGCCTGTAAAGGAAATCTGCACTACAATTAAATCTCACTGCCCCCCGGGCAAAAGGGCCATCTGAAAAAAGTGTAAAATCCAGAAAGGAAGGACAGGATATGGAGAACAGGGAGCCTTGTTATGCTGATTGGCAGGATGTAAATTGTGAACAGCCACCCTGGAGAAGTGTATGGTGTTTCCTGAAACACGTAAGAAATAAAGCAACACAGCCTATGGCAATTGCACTTATGGTCCTATTCCTTAGGGAAATTAAAATCAAAAACAGAGAGCCACCCCAAAGTTTGGGACGGCTGTGTTCCCAAAAAGCTCGTCTACAGTACCAGGTAAATATCCCAGAAAGCAAAAAATGGATAAAGAAGTTGTGGCACGTACGTGCAATGCAGTATCACTCAGCAATGAAATCTGTGTCATCAGGCCCGTAGCGGCATAGTGAGTGGATGCAGGTATGGTGATTCTACGTGAACTACGTCACACAGAAAAAGAAACATCATGAGATATCACTAATACACGGAATGTAAACTTGACTACACATGAACTGAATTACAAAACAGAACAGGGTCTCAAATTTAGAAAACCAACTAGTGCTTGCTTATGGGGAAAGGTGCCTTGGGGTGCTGCATAAAACCAGAGACTGAAATTAGCACAGATAACATTCCATAAGCCAAATATGTAATAGACAAGACCTACTCCTTGCTCAACGAAATGGACTCAACACCACATATTCAACGCCTAGGAATATACCTGACTAGGAAGAATCTTAAAACCCTTGGATATATATGTCTCCATAAGAGAATCAAGCGTGTGTACAGCAGCCGAAACGCAGCAGTGAAAATCCGATAAATCCCATTATCAAAATAAATTTCGAAAACAAAACACAAAGACAGTGAAATAGAGAGCAATACTTAAATAATTCACTCAGGGCATGTGTTGCAACCGGGATTGACCACATCTACACCCAGAGCTGGTTGAGACATAAGGCTGGACACTTCAGGCTGATAGCATTGGTGAGTTTCGGTGAGCAAATGCAGACCCTTTAAAGTCATACTGCATGGTACCTATTCAATGGGCCCGAACTCTTCAGGTTCAAGGGATACTTCCTCCAGCTAAAACATGCATGGGAAACCCACAGTATGGTCCACCGTGTGATTGGGAAACGATTTAAAATGCATCTCAGTTTTCATATCCTGTTCCTCGTGTTCACCATTCCAGATGCTTTACTATCACTCTCCCTGCTTGGAGAGTCATTGCATTTAACCTCCTGTTTGGCACAGCTTGCAATTTCTGTGCAAAATGAACAGGAATAGGGAGAACCAATGAGAGACTAGCTGTAGGTGTCTGCAATGGCAAATGTAACGCTCATTTCCCACCAGGAAAAGGAATTAACCAAAGGCTCAGCGTGCCCTGCCGGAAACAGATTAGGGCCTGAAGCAATCCTGCGGTTTTGTGCCCAGCTCACAAGAAAGCGAGTTGAAGAAAGGAGCTCAGGGGCACTGTAATTCACAAACCTGCAGAGTTATAAATGACAGCTATCCTCCAAAAATATATTGAAGTAAGCCTGCGAAGGGGACTTGAAAGCGGGGCAGAGTTTCAGGAAAACCATTGCAGGGGGTAGACTGGAATTGCCCTGAAAGCATAGGAAAAGAGGCAGAACGTCGACAATGATGCACTTGGCCAAAAAGAGCGTATGCGTTTTTTCCTGAATATATTACGGAAAAAACGCATACGCCCTTTTTGGCCAACCAAGCAAGCCTGTAAAGGAAATCTGCACTACAATGAAGTCTCACTGCCCCCTGGACAAAAGGGCCATCTAAAAAAAGTGTAAAATCCAGAAAGGTAGGACAGGATATGGAGAACAGGGAGCCTTGTTATGCTGATTGGCAGGATGTAAATTGCCAGCAGTCACCGTGGAGAAGTGTATGGTGTTTCCTGAAACACGTAAGAAACAAAGCAACACAGCCTATGGCACTTCGACTTATGGTCCTATAGCTTACGGAAATTAAAATCAAAAACAGAGAGCCACCCCAAAGTTTGGGACGGCTGTGTTCCCAAGAAGCTCGTCTACAGGACCAGGTAAATATTCCAGAAAGCAGAAAATGGATAAAGATGTTGTGGCACGTACGTGCAATGCAATATCACTCAGCAATGAAATCTGTGTCATCAGGCCCGGAGCGGCATAGTGAGTGGATGCAGGTACGGTGATTCTACGTGAACTACGTCACACAGAAAAAGAAACATCATAACATATCACTAATACACGGAATGTAAACTTGACTACACATGAACTGAATTACAAAACAGAACAGGGTCTCAAATTTAGAAAACCAACTAGTGCTTGCTTATGGGGAAAGGTGCCTTGGGGTGCTGCATAAAATCAGAGACTGAAATTAGCACAGATAACTTTCCATAAGCCAAATATGTAATAGACAAGACCTACTCCTTGCTCAACGAAATGGACCCAACACCCCATATTCAACGCCGAGGAATATACCTGACTAGGAAAATTCTTAAAACACATGGATTTATATGTCTCTGTAAGAGAATCAAGCGTGTGTACAGCGGCATAACCTCAGCAGTGAAAATCCGAAAAATCTCATTATCAAAATAAATTTCAAAAACAAACACAATGACAGTGCAGTAGAGAGCAATCCTTAAATAATTCACTCAGGGCTTCTCATGCAACCTGGATTTACCACATCTACACCCAGAGCTGGGTGAGACATAAGGCTGGACACTTCGGGCTGAGAGCATTGGTGACGTTCGGTGCGCAAATGCAGACACTTTGTAGTCATACTGCATAGTACCCATTCCATGCGTCCCAACACTCCAGGTTCAAGGGATACTTCCTTCAGCTAAAACATGAATGAGAAAACCAGAGTATGGTCCACAGTATGACTGGGAAATGTTTTTAAACGCATCTCAGTTTTTATCCCCTGGCACTTGTGTTAACTATTCCAGATGCTTGACTAACACTCTCCCCACTTGGAGAGTCAGTGTCTTTAACCTCCTGTTTGGCAGAGTTCGAAATTTCTGTACAAGATGAACAGTAATAGGGAGAACCAATCAGAGACTAGCCATAGGTGCCTGCTCGGGCAAATGTAATGCTCATTTCACACCAGGAAGAGAAATTAACCAAAGGCTCAACATGCCATGTCAGAGCCAGAGTAGCACCTGAAGCAATCCTCCAGATTTTCAGCCAGCTGCAAGAAAGCGAGTTGAAGAAAGGAGCTCGGGGCACTGTAATTCACAAACCTGCAGAGTTATAAATCACAGTTATCGTCCAAAAATATACTGAAGTAAGTCTGTGAAGAGGACTTGAAAGCGGGGCAGAATTTCAGGAAAAGGATTTCAGGGCGTAGAGCGCAATTTCATTTAAAGCATAGGAAAAGAGGCAGAACGTCGACAATGATGCACTTGGCCAAAAAGGGCGTATGCGTTTTTTCCTGAATATATTCAGGAAAAAACGCATACGCCCTCTTTGGCCAACCAAACAAGCCTGTAAAGGAAATTTGCATTTCAATGAAGTCTCACTGCCCCCCGGTCAAAAGAGCCATCTGGAAAAAGTGTAATATCCAGAAAGCCAGGACAGGCCATTGAGAACAGGGAGCCTTGTTATGCTGATGGTCGGGATGTAAATTGCCAACAGCCACTCTGGAGAAGTGTATGGTGTTTCCTGAAATACGTAAGAAACGAAGCAACACAGCCTATGGCACTTAAACTTATGGTCCTATAGCTTAGGGAAATTAAAATGAAAAACACACAGGCACCCCAAGGTTTGGGACGGCTCTTTCTACAAGAACCTTGTCTATGGTACAAGTTAAATATCCCAGAAAGCGAAAAATGGATAAAGAAGTTGTGGTATGTACGTACAATGGAATATCACTCAGCAATGAAATCTATGTCATCAGGCCGTAGTGGTATACTGAGTGGATTCAGGTACGGTGATTCTACGTGAAATAAGTCACACAGAAAAAGAAACATCATAAGATATCACTAATACACGGGATATAAACTTGACTACACATGAACTGAATTGCAATAGAGAACAGGGTCTCAACTTTAGAAAACCAACTTGTGCTTGCTTATGGGGAAAGGTGTGTTGCGGTGCTGCATAAAGCCAGAGATTAAAATTAGCACAGATACCGTTCCGTAAGCCAAATATGTTATAGACAAGACCTAATCTTTGCTCAAGGAGATGGACTTAGCACCACATATTCAACGCTTAGGAATACACCTGACTGGGAAGAATCTTAAAACCCATGAATTTATATGTCTCCGTAAGAGAATCAAGTGTGTGTACAGCAGCATAAATGCAGCAGTGAAAATCCGATAAAACCCATTATCAAAATAAATTTCAATAACAAAACACAATGACAGTGAAATAGAGAGCAATTCTTAAATAATTCACTCAGGGCTTGTGATGCAACCTGGATTTACCACATCTACAACCAGAGTTGGGTGAGATATAAGGCTGGACACTTCGGGCTGATAGCATTGGTGAGTTTCAGTGAGCAAATGCAGACCATTTGAAGTCATACTGCATGGTACCCATTCCAAGAGTCCCAACTCTCCAGGTTCAAGGGATTCTTCCTTCAGGTAAAACATGCATGGGAAACACAGAGTATGGTCCACCGTGTAATTGGGAAACGTTTTTAAATGCATCTCAGTTTTCGTCCCCTGTTTTTCGTGTTCACCATTCCAGACGCTTTACTAACACTCTCCCTGCTTGGAAGGTCAATTCCTTTAACCTCCTATTTGGCACAGCTTGCAATTTCTGCGCAAGATGAACAGGAATCGGGAGAACCAATTATAGACTAGCTGTAGGTGTCTGCACAGGTAAATGTAACGCTCATTTCCCACCAGGAAGAGGAATTAACCAAAGGCTCAGCGTGCCCTGCCGTAACCAGATTAGGTCTTGAAGAAATTCTGTGGTGTTGTGCCCAGCTCACAAGATAGTGAGTTGAAGAAAGGAGTTCAAGGTCTCTGTAATTCACAAACCTGCAGAGTTATAAATGACAGCTATCGTCCAAAATTGTATTGAAGTAAGCCTGCGAACAGGACTTGAAAGCGGGGCAGAATTTCAGGAAAACAATTTCAGGGGATAGACTGGAATTGCACTTAAAGCATAGGAAAAGAGGCAGAACGTCGACAATGATGTACTTGGCCAAAAAGTACATATGCGTTTTATCCAGAGCCCTCATTAACGAGGGTAGGATGCTCCCAGCATGCTCCAGGGGCCAACAGAGTCCCCACATCGCCAAGGCGACATGAGGCAGTCAGGCAGGATTGACCTCACATAAGAGGGCACACCTCACAGAAGTTTAAAGTACCCAGCCAGGATCAGACTCTCACCAGAGGGCCCACATCACCAAGGGGATGGGAACCAGGTAGCAGTGTCCTCACACCCATGAGGCCACAAAATCGAAGTTGAGGTACCCAGAATATGTGGCCTCAAACCAGAGGACCCACATCACCATGGGTCTCGATGTGAGGCAGGCAGGTTTAACCTTAAAACACATGGCCCATTGTATAAAAAAGGTGAGGAATACAGCAGTTGGAGCTTCTCAGCAGGCAGCCCAGATCACCATGGCTATGGGATCCAGGCCACAGTGAACTCACAGCAGAGGGCCCTCATCATGAAACTGTGAGCAACCCAGGCATTGGGAACTCAGAGCAGAAGGCCCACATTCCCATGGGGTTGGGAACCTTGCAGGAGTGTACTCGCACCACAGGGCGAACATCAAAAAATTTTGGGAGCCCAGGAGTTAAGGCCTGACGCCAGAGAGCCCTCATTACCGAGGGGAGGAGACTCCCAGCAGTCACCAACACCCAGCTGAGGTACAACGTCCCCAAGGTGACGAGTGCCAGTCAGGCAGGAGTGACCTCACAGCAGAGGGCCTAACTCACAGAAGGGTGAGGAGCCTAGCCAGAATAAGACTCTCACCAGAGTGCCCACATGACCAATGGGATACGATCCAGGCAGGAGTGTCCTCACACCAGTGTGGCAACATCATAGAAAGGTGAGGAACCCAGCACATGTGGCCTAAACCAGAGAACCCACATCTCAAATGGGCTCAGAGTGAGGCAGGCAGGAGTAGCCTCACAACTCAGAGCCCATAGAATAAAAAAGTTGAGGAATCCAGGTGGGAACCTCCCAGCAGGCGGCCCAGAGCACCCAATCTATGTGATCCAGGCCTCAGTAAACTCACAGCAGAGGACCCACAACATGAAACTGTGAGCAACCCAGTCTTTGGGACTTCACAGTAGAAGGCCCAAACCCCATGGGGATGGGAACCTGGCAGGAGTGTCATCGCACCAGTGGGCACACATCAGAAAATGTGGGGAGCCCAGTACTTAGGGCCTGACGCAAGGGGACCCTCATCACCGAGGGGAGGAGGCTCCCAGCATGTTCCTCACAGCAGAGGGCCTTCCTCTCAGAAGTGTGATGAATCCAGCCAGGATCTGACTCTCAGCAGAGGGCCCACATCACCAAGGGGATGGGAACCAGGCAGGAGTGTCCTCACACCCATGGGGCCACATCATCGAAAGTTGAGGTACTCAGAACATGTGGCCTCAAACCAGAGGACCCACATCACCATGGGTCTCGGAGTGAGGCAGGCAGGATTAACCTCACAACACATGACCCATTGTATATAAAAGGTGAGGAATCCAGCAGTTGGAACTTCCCAGGAGGCGGCCCAGAGGACCGAGGCTCTCAGATCCAGGCCACAGTGAACTCACAGCAGAGGGCCCTCATCGTGATACTGTAAGCAACCCAGCCATTGTGACCTCAGAGTACAAGGCCCACATCCCCATGGGGAAGGGAACCAAGCAGGAGTGTCATCGCACCAGTGGGCACACATCAAAAAATATGGGGAGCCCAGCAGTTAGAGCCGGACGCCAGAGGACCCTCATCACTGAGGAGAGGAGGCTCCCAGCAGGCTCCAAATGCCACCAGAGGGCCGACGTCACAAAGGCAATGGGAGCAAGCTAGACAGGAGTTACCTCACAGCACAGGGCCCACCTCACAGAAGGGTGAAGAACCCATCCAGGATAAGAATCTCACCAGAGAGCCCACATCACCAAGGGGATCGGAACAACGCAGGAGTACCCTCACACCATTGTGGCCACATTATCAAAAGGTGAGGAACCCAGAACATGTGGCTAAACCAGAGGACCCACAATTCAAAGGGGCTCAGAGTGAGGCAGTCAGGAGAAGCCTCACAACACAAGGCCCATAGAATAAAAAAGCTGAGTAATCCAGCAGTTTGAACCTCCCAACAGGTGGCCCAGAGCACCCAGTCTATGGGATCCAGGCTGCAGTGAACTCACAGCAGAGGGCCCACATTATGAAACTATGAGCAACCCAGATAGTGGGACCTCAGAGCAGAAGGCCCACAACCCCATGGGGATGGGAACCTCGCAGGAGTGTCCTCGCACCACTTAGCATGTATCCGAAAATGTGGGAACCCAGCTGTTAGGGCCTGATGCCACAAGGCCCTCATCACCGAGGGGAGGAGGCTACCAGCAGGCTGCAATTTCCACCAGACGGCCGATGTTGCCAAGGAGGTGTGTGCCAGCCAGGCAGGAATGACCACAGAGCAGACGGCCCACCTCACAGAAGTGTGAGGAACCCAAACAGGATCAGACTCTCACCAGAGGGCACACATCACCAAGGGGATTGAAACCAGGCAGGAGTGTCCTCAAACCAGTGGGGCCACATCAGTGAAAGATGAGGAACACAACACATGTGGCCTCAAACAAGGGGACACACATCACGAAGGGGCTGGGAGTGAGGCATGCAGGAGGAGATTCACAACAGAGGGCCCATAGAATAAAAAAGGTGAGGAATCCAGGAGTTGGAAACTCCAGGCTGGTGGCCCAGAGCACCGACGCTATGGGATACAGAACAGAGTGAATACACAGCAAAGGGCCCACGTCATGAAACTGTGAACAACCCAGCCGTTGGGACCACAGAACAGAAGTCCCACATGCCCATGGGGATGGGAACCTGTGAGGAGTATCCTCGCACCACTGGGCACACATCAGAAAATGTGTGGAGCCCAGCACTTAGGGCCTGACACCAGAGGGCCCTCATCACTGAGGGGAGGAGGCCCCAGCACGCTCCAACTGCCACCAGAGTGCCCATGTCGCCAAGGCGACGTGTGCCAGCCAGGCAGGATTGACCTCACAGCAGAGGGCGCACATCATGAAAGTGTGAGCAACCCAGCCGTTGGGAGCTCAGAATAGAAGGCCCACATCCCCATGGGGATGGGAACCTGGCAGGAGTGTCATCGCACCACTAGGTGCACATCTGAAAATGTGGGGAGCCCAGCAGTTAGGGCCTGACGCCACTGGGTCCTCATCACCGAGGGGAAGAGGCTCCCAGCACGCTCCATCTGCAACCAGTGGACCCATGTGGCCAAGGCAACATGTGCCAGCCAGGCAGGAGTGACCTCACAGCAGAGGCCCCACCTCCCTGAAGTTTGAGGAGTTCAGCCAAGGTCAGACTCTCAGCAGAGGGCCCACATCACCAAGGGGATGGGAACCAGGCAGGAGTGTCCTCACACCAGTGGGGCCACATCATCGAAAAGTGAGGGACCCAGCACACGTGGCCTCAAACCAGAGGACACACATCACCATGGGGCTCGGAGTGAGGAAGGCAGGAGGAGTCTCACAACACAGGGCCCATAGAATAAAAAAGGTGAGGAATCCCGCAGTTGGAAACTCCAAGCAGGTGGCACAGAGCACCGAGGCTATGGGATCCATGCCGGAGTGAACTCACAGCAGAGGGCCCACATTCTGACACTGTGAGCAACCCAGCCGTTGGGACCTCAGAGCAGAAAGCCCACATCCCCATGGGGATGGGAACCTGGCAGGAGTGTTGTCGCACCACAGGGCGCACCTCAGAAAATTTGTGTATCCCAGGACTTAGGGCCTGACAGCAGAGGGCCCTCATCACTGAGGGGAGGAGGTTCCCAGCAGGCTCCAAATGCCACCAGAGACCTGACGTCACCAAGGCAACGCGAGCTAGCCAGGCAGGATTGACGTCACAGCAGAAGGCCCACCTCACAGAATGGTGAGGAACCCAGCCAGGATCAGACTCTCACTGGAGGGCCCACATCACCAAGGGGATGGGAACCAGGAAGGAGTGTCCTCACACCAGTGGGGCCACATTATCGAAAGGTGAGGGACCCAGCACACGAGGATTCAAACCAAAGGATACACATCACCAAGGGGCTGGGTGTGAGGCAGGAAGGAGGAGCCTCAAAACAGGCGTGCATTGAATAAAAAAGGTGAGGAATCCCAGAGTTGGAACCTCCCATCAGGCACCAGGAGCAGCGAGTCTATGGGGTCCAGGCCAGAGTGAACTCACACCAGAGGGCCTTCAACATGAAACTGTGAGCAACCCAGCAGTTGGGACCTCAGAGCAGAAAGCCCACATCCCCATGGGGATGGGACACTGGCAGGAGTGTACTCGCACTACAGGGCGCACATCAGAAACTTCTGGAAGCCCATGAGTTAGGGCCTGATGCCAGAGGGTCCTCATTACCGAGGGGAGGAGACTCCTAACAGGCACCAACTCCCAACTGAGGGCCCACATCGCCAAGGTGACGTGTGCCAGCCAGGCAGGAGTGACCTCACAGCAGCGGGCCCACCTCCCAGAAGTGTGAGGAATGCAGCCAGGATCAGACTCTCAACAGAGGGCCCACATCACCAAGGGGATGGGAACCAGGCAGGAGTGTCCTCACACCAGTGGGGCCACATCAATAAAGGTGAGGAAACTGGCACATGTGGCCTCAAACCAGAGGACCTACATCAAAAAGGGGCTGGGAGTGAGGCAGGCAGGAGGAGCCTGAAAACAGAGGGCCCAAAGAATAAAAAAGGTGGGAATCCAGCAGTTGGAACCTACCAGCAGGCGGCTCAGAGCACAGAGTCTATGGGATCTAGGCCTGAGTGAACTAACACCAGAGAGCCAACGTCATTAAACTGTGAACAACACAGGCGTTGGGACCTTAGAGCAGAAGGCCCACATGCCCATGTGAATGGGAACCTGGCAGGAGTGCCCTCGCACCACTTAGCACATATCAGAAAATGTGGGAACCCAGCAGTTAGGTCCTGACGCCAGAGTGTCTCATCACAGAGGGGACGAGGCTCCCATCAGGCTCCAACTGCCACCAGAGGGCCGAAGTCACCAAAGCGGTGTGTGCCAGCCAGGCAGGAGTGACCTCAGAGAAGAGGGCCCACCTCACAGAAGTGTGAGGAAACCAACCAGGCTCAGACTCTCACCAGAGGGCCCACATCACCAAGGGGCTGGGAGTGAGGCAGATGTCTGGACGGGCACATTTAACTATAATTTCCCACCAGGAAGAGGAATAAACCAAAGGGTCAGAGTGCCGTGCCAGACCCTGATTATGGCCTGAAGGAAACCTGCGGTTTTGTGGCCAGCTTACAAGGAAGTGAGTTAAGAAAGGAAATCACGGGCACTGTAATTCACACACCTGCAGAGTTATAAATGACAGCTATTGGCAAAAATATATTGAAGTAAGTCTGCGAAGAGGACTTGTAAACGAGGCAGAATTGCAGGAATCATATTTCAGGAGGTAGATCGGATTTGCATTTAAAGCATATGAAATGGGGCAGATCTTTGACAGTGATGCACTTGGACAAAAAGTGCGTATACATTTTTTCCTGATTATATTCAGGAAAAAAACGCATATGCCCTTTTTGGCCAACCAAGCACTCGAGCAATGGAAATCTGCACTAAAATGAAGTCTCATTTCCCATTCGTCAAAAGGGCCATCTGAAAAACGTGTAAAATCCAGAAAGGCAGGACAGGCCATGGAGAACAGGGAGCCTTGTTATGCTGATGGGCGGATTGTAAATTGCCAACAGACACTCTGGAGATGTTTATGGTGTATCCTGAAACATCTAAAAAACAAAGCTACAAAGCCTAGGGCACTTCCATTTATGGCCCTATAGCTTAGGAATATTAAAATCAACAAGACACAGCCAACACAAAATTTAAGGCTGCTGTGTTTACAAGAATCTCGAGTCCAGTACAAATTAAGTATCCCCGAAAGAAATAAATGGATAAAGAATTTGTGCTACTTACGTACATCGGAATATCACTCAGCAACGAAATCAATGTCATCAGGCCTGTAGCAGCAAATTGAGTGGATTTAAGTATGATGATTCTAAGAGATATATGTTGCATAGAGAAAGATAATTATCATAAGATATCACTAATAGAGGGCGTGTAAACTTGGCTACACATAAACTGAATTACAAAACCGAACAGTCTCACATTTAGATAAACACTTATGCTTGCTTAAGGGGAAAGTTGAGTTGGGGTGCTGTATAAAACCAGAGATTGAAATTAGCACACATACCGTTCCATAAGCCAAATATGTAATAGACAAGACCTACTCTTTGCTCAACGAAATGGACCCATCCATGGTGTATCATCTCACACCTGTTAGAATGGGCATCATCAGAAAATCTACAAACAACAAATGCTGGAGAGTGTGTGGATATAAGGAACCCTCTTCCACTATTGTTGGGAATGTAAATTGATACAGTCACTGTGGAGAGCATTATGGAGTTTCTTATAAAACTAACGATAGAATTACCATACGATACAGCAATCCCACTACTGGGCATATACCCAGACAAAACCATAATTCAAAAAGAGACATTCACCGCAATGTTCATTGCATCACTATTTACAATATCCAGGTAATGGAAGCAACCTAAATGCCCACAGACAGACGAATGCATAAAGATGTGGTACATATATAAAATGGAATATTACTAAGCCATAAAAAGGAATGAAATTGGGTCATTTGTAGAGACGTTGATGGACCTAGAGACTGTCATACAGAGTGAAGTAAGTCAGAAAGAGAAAAACAAAACAAATCTTGTATATTAATGCATATATGTGGAACGTAAAAAAATTGTACAGATGAACCGTTTTGCAAGGCAGAAATAGAGCAACAGATGTAGACAACAAACGCATGGACACCAAGGGAGGAAAGCTGTTGCGGGGGTGGTGGTGGGAGGAGTTGAGAGATTGGGATTGGCATGTATACATTTATATGTATAAAATAGATAACCAATAAGAACCTGCTCTACAAAAAATAAAATAAAATTAAAAAAAATAAAATTAAAAAAAGTAAAACAGAAAAAATATTCTGCCCTTCACATACATGTATTTATATGAATAAATTATTTCCATGCATATATCTGTAAATACAGAAAAGAGGAATAAAATCTACCTTGAACCAAAAATGATAAAAAGAAAAATGAAAACAGAACCCACCAGTTACACAGAGGAAAATCATATCAGGGCACTTGCTCCAGTTGTAAACAATTCTGAAGTTGGTCAGTGGTGGGGAATCATCTCCCATTCAGCCAGCAGGCCCCACGCAACAAGCGTCCTCATCCAAAGCTAAGGGACCATGCCGAGGCATCTGTGAGTAAACATGGGCCGAGCCCCAGGCCAGCTGCTGCTGCAATGTTCCCAGCCTTCCCAGGTAAAACACCTGAATATGTACAAGGACTTAAAAGCCTAGAGGAAGGGCCATGGAACCACATGAGCGACAGCATGCCAGCCAACTTGGTGCCTGCAGGTCAGCCAGGATGGTCCTGGCCCTGGGTGCTCTTCTGGAAGCTTTCCATTTCCCTGCCTGAGATACCCCTGCTGTCCCGGCCCCCACTGCATTCTTCCTTCCTCACCTCTGCCCAGGGAGAAATTCCAGCAGCAGCTACGGGTGACACATCCTCTTCTTTAGCAGGTGGCATCTTGGCAACTGCTGCAGAAAGTCCAGCAGAGCCCCACTCACACTGGGACACCCACAAAGCCGTGGCCTCTCACTCCCTCCCACCAGCCCAGCCCCGAGACTGCTGACAGGGCAGAGAAAATGGCGTCAGGCACAGCTGCAGGGGCTCTTGCTGCCTGGGGCGGTATTTATATTGATCTGAACCCAGGCACACCTGGGGAGGGCTGGCCGGCACGGTCAGGCTTCCCAGGCCAGCCAATAATCACCCCTCAGGGGCTCACAGTTGCAGAAAATGGAACTTGCTGAATCGGCCAGCTCCAAGGAACAGGTGTGGGCTCCTGAGAGTCAGGATAGACAAGGGGCTGCAGCTCTGGCTTGTTTTCTAATCATATTATCTGGCCCGTGAGTGGGAGACAACTTCAAGAAAACCCTCTCCTAATGAGAGGAACCCAGGTGTCAGGGAGAGGATGGGTGGGTGGTGGGTGGAGACAGAGGCCTGGTGCCCCGGGTGCAGTGGAAGTCTCTGGAAGACCAGGTGGAGGGAGGCCGCACAGAGTGATGCCCAGGGTCACAGACCTGTTGGAGCTGCTGTTTGTTAGTTCAAGTCCTGCTCTGAGGTGCTCTGTGTCAGATCTGAGCGACAGGTGAGCTGGGAGTGCTCTGCAATGAGGGCTATGTGCACGGTTCCTGTGTGCCCAGCCCTGCCAAGGTACCTGCAAGGGTAGCTCTGTATCCTGGGAGGGGCCTGACCACGAGAGCCCCATGGGCTGCAGGGGACTTGCCCAGGGAACCCCATGTCCTGGGAGGGACCTGACCACGAGAGCCCCGTGGGCTGCGGTGGGGGTGGGGTACCTGCTCGGGTGAGCTCCATATCCTGCGATTGGCCTGACCTCGATAGCCCCATGGGCTGCTGGAGTCCTGGTAAAAGATGTAAGGACAGTCGGTGAAGCCACCGAGGATATACCTCCAGTAGTTCCTAAATCCTACAGCCTGCTGGTCATTTTACCAACCACCAGGACTTGGTATTCTGTATTAGTTTTCAATGATGCCTTCTTCTGTATTCCATTAGTCCCAGAGTCACAAGACATTTTGGCTTGTGAGTGGCAGGACTCAACATACAACTAAAACAATACTTCCGGGCCATCTTGCACCAAGGGTTCAAAAATTCCCACACCATCTTTGGGGAAAGCTCAGCTAAAGACCTAAAAGTTCTACTTCTGGAAAAGGAAACACTCCTTCAATATGCAGACGACATTCTGATCATCAGCCCTACTAAGGAGGCCTCTGAACTACCAAGCCAATAAAGGATAGAAGTTGTCCAAGAAGAAGCTCAGATAGCACAGACTACAGTGACCTGCCTGGGCTTAATTCTCACAGAAGGTTGGAGAAGCCCATCCCAGGAAAGGGAAGAAACAATTTACAGCCTTACCCCTTTCTAAAACTAGAAGACAGCTTAGGGGTTCCTGGGGAGGCCAGGGTTTGCTGCTTCTGGATCCCTAACTACAGTCTACTAGCTGGGCCTCTATATGAAACACTGAAAGGAAAAGTTGATGATTCTTTTGAATAGAATCCAGAAGTGGCCTTTCAAGAATGGAAAGAGCAGTCAATTCAGACCCTTGCCCTGGAACTCCCTAATTTAGCTAAACCCTTTGACCTTTACATTCCTGGTGAAAGGTGAATCGCCATTGGAGTATTAGTGTAAAAACTGGGACCACTTGAAATGGAACAATGCAAGAATGCCATCCAGGTAGGATAAACGACGGTCACCAAGGGACTTGGCCCACCGCCACATCTGGCCAAGATACTGGCAGTATCTAAAAACCTGGAAATCAGCAGCCCAAAAGGCCACCTCCCTCCTAAGAGTAAAGGAACCCACGTGGTGATCCTAACCCCCAACCATGCCCTGAAGTTGCAGGGTTTGCTCCGTGAGCACACTGACCTCGAGTGTGGAGGCCCTCCAACTCCAACCTCCAGAGAGATAACCGGGAGCAACGGGGCACCATGACAACTCGTGTGATCATCATTTGACCTGGAGTTTCTCTCATAAAACAACAAGAGTGTGTCTCAAAAGAGTAGACTACTGCTTGCAGGACTTACTGCACCCGGAGGGGAGCTAATAGTCTTGGCGGGGGAACCGTATATCACGCTGTCACCATAGAAAAGCCTACAGACACCGTGATGATGGTGGCCAATAAGACCGGCTGGACTCCTGTTTACTTCAAAAGGCTGTTGACTCAGTGGCCATCATGGTCCTTCATCACCACTGACCCTGGACTGTCTGGGAGTTGAGCGGGCAGGGTCCTGACACCTGGTGCTGTTTTTACGTTAATTCAGGGGCCTAATTGAAGAAAGTGCAGACTACTGGTCAGAGCATCTAGGCTGGCAGAAACGGTCAGCCTAAGGTGGCCCAACAAATGTGGGGCGGGGTGAAACTGGACCTCACAGCGTCACTGCACATCTCCTTCCTGGACCCTTAAAGATCATTAGAATCTATAACACTTCCAATACTGGTGCTCAGGCGGACGAGCACGGAGGCAGGAGACCTGGGGACAATCAACGTCACCTGGAGACTGCTGGGAAGAAGTTCTGACCCTCGCCCACAAGTGTGAGGGCTCCTAACTCAGCACTGAGCAGTTACAGAAGAAAGGTCTGCACCCTCAGCACTCCAAGAATGAGGAAGGGGACAAAAGGCAGAAGAGAGGTTTGTCCCAGGCAAAGCCCCTTAAAAATCCCTGGGAGATAAAAATAGAATCTGGGCAATAAAATAAAGTCTAACCATTTTTATCCTTTGTGCTTTGTCTAATTTCACGTGCTCCTAGGGTCCCGCATACAGAGGTTCCACACCCGGCACTTCAGACCAGATTTCCTAGTGCAGAATGGCTGGGTCGACACATCAGCTCCTGGGGCCCAGTGCAGACTCTGCGATATAGAGCCTGAGCTGTAGCCAACAGGGCCCTCGAGAGTTCCACCGCTTCCCTCCCACTGACTCTGACAGGATCTCTACACAGCAGCCCAGCCCACAGCCCACAGGGTAGCACATGCTCTCACCTCTCCATTCTCTGATCAAAATATAAAGTTTCCTTTGCTTCTGAACCAAACTCAGTCTCAATCTGTTGGCTCCAGTGACACTGGGCAGGGGGACACTTGTTGGGGTACACTCTGGAGGATCAGTAACAGAAATTGAGAACATTGTAACTTTAATGAACAGATGTGTGAGCCATACTGTAATTAACAGAGAACAGTGTATAAGATGTTATACACTGTTAGAAATAAGATGTTTCTAACACTTCCATTTGATATTTCCATCACTTTCTTATAAGCAAGTTCAGTGAAAATGTTTGTCTTATGTGTCAGGTCAATATTAGAGAAACGAAGTGATTTCTTTCCAAGCATGTACATCTAATAATCTTGCTTAAAGCTTCAATCTTGTTTTAAATGCTTTTCCATTGAAAATGATACCTCTCTTTCAGCTTCCCCATTTCTGAGAAGTATAAAATCTTATAATTTATTATTACCAAAGGGGAAAGGGTGGGAGGAGGGATAAATTAACAGTTTGGGATTAACACATACACAATGCTATGTATAAAATCGATCATCAACAAGGAACTACTGTATAGCACAGGGAACTACACTCAATATTTTTCAATAACCTATAAGGGGAAATGATCTGAAAAAGAATAGATATTTTTATTGACATCATCTATCACTGACAGTTAAAATCGAACTTAAGGGAAGCCGGTGGTGAGTGTTTCTGACCCTGAAGACTTCAATCATCTAAAGTTTGGACTCTGCCTACTTCTCAAGGCCCTTAATGAACATATGTGTAGCCATAGCTTAAAAAATCCCCCAGTTTGGGTTGCGGAGAGACACTGATTTTGAAAAAGCCCTGGTGTTCTCCTCACATGAATGGGACCCTTCCTACAGCTAAAACATGCCTGTCACACACAGAGGATGGTATACCGTCTGATCGGGAAGAGTTTGGAAAAGGAATCTCATCTCCTCATCACCTGGTGCTCGGGTTCACCCCTCCAGAGTCTTTACTAACAGTCTCCCCACTTGGAGATGTCAGCACTGTCAACATCCTGTTGTGCACAGTTTGGAATTTGTCCAGAGGATGAAGCAGAAGGAGGAGGAACAATGAGAGACAAGTCCTAGGTGTTCAGACAGGCACATGTCACTCTAATTTCCAATCAGGAAGACGAATTAACCAAAGGCTAGGGTTGCCCATGGAAACAGAATAGGGCTTGAGGAAATCCCGCTGCTTTGTGGCCAGTTCCCATAAACACAAGTGGAAAAATGGAACTCAGGGGCACAAAATTCACGAAACTGCAGAGCTCAAAATATCTATCACTGAAAAATGTCTTGAGGAAGGTCAGAAAAAAGGACTTGTAAGCAACAGAGAATGGCAGGAAAGGGATTGGAAGAGGTAGAAAGGACTCGCCATTAAGCACAAGAAAAGGAGCTGAACATTGCCAACATTGCAGTTGGCCAAAAGGGTGTATGCATCTTTTTCTGTATAAATTCAAGAAAAGGGCATACACATTTTTAGCCAACCAAACAGGTGGGCACTGGAAATCAATACTACAAAACACATCACTTTGCATCAGTCAGAAGAGCCGTCCTCATAAAGTGTAAACACCAGAAATGCAGGACAGGGCAAGGAGAAAAGGGAGCACTGTGAGGCTTATAGTGGAAATGTATGTTGCCAACGTTCACTCTGGATAAGTGTATTGTGTTTACTAAAGCATCTAAAAAATGAGCTACAGAGCACAGGGCACTTGCACTCATGGACGTATATCTTGGGACAAACAAAAATGGGGAGGACACAGGCACGCCAAAGTTTACCACCTCTCTGTTTAAAAGATCCTCGACTAGGATATAACATAAATGTCTCTGGAGGGAAAAAATGGATAGAGATGAGGTACTTAGGTAGAGTGGAATATTACTCAGCCCGGAAAATAATGAAATATTGCCATTTGTAACAACTCCAGAGGACTTAAGTATGATCATAAAAAGTCACAAAATACTAAAAGAAAAACACATAAGATATCACTAATACATGGAATATAAACTTGGCTACACATGCACTGAATTACAAAACAGAACAGGGTCTCAAATTAAGGAAACCAACTTATGCTTTCTTATGGAGAAAGGTGAGTTGGGGTGCTGCATAAAACCAGAGATTGAAATTAGCACAGATACCGTTCCAAAAGCCAAATATGTAATAGACAAGACCTACTCCTTGCTCAACGAAGTGGACTCAACACCACATATTCAACACTTAGGAATATACCTGACTGGTAACAACCTTAAAACCCATGGATTTATATGTCTCCATAAGAGAATCAAGCATGTGTACAGCGGCAAAAACGCAGCAGTGAAAATCCGATAAATCCCATTACCAAAATAAATTTTAAACACAAAACAAAATGACAGTGAAATAGACAAGAATTCTTAAATAATTCACTCAGGGCTTGTGATGCAACATGGATTTCCCACATCGACACCCAGAGCTGGTGAGACATAGGGCTGGACACTTCGGGCTGATAGCACTGGTGAGGATTGGTGAGCAAATGCAGACCGTTTGAAGTCATACTGCATGATACCCATTCCATGGGTCCCAACTCTCCAGGTTTAAGCGAATCTTCCGTCAGTTAAAACATACATGGGAAACACAGAGTATGGTCCACCATGTGATTGAGAAAAGTTTTTAAATGCATCTCAGTTTTTGTCCCCTGGTATTCAGGTTCACCATTCCAGACGCTTTACTAACACTCTCCCCACTTGGAGAGTCAGTGCCTTTAACCTCCTCTTTGGCACAGTTTGCGATTTCTGCACAAGATGAACAGGAAAAGGGAGAACCAAAGAGAGACTAGCTGTAGGTGTCTGCACAGGCAAATGGAATGCTCATTTCCCACAAGGAAGAAGAATTAGCCAAAGGCTCAGCATGCCTGCCGGAACCAGATTAGGGCCTGAAGCAATCCGGTGGTTTTGCGGCCAGCTCACAAGAAAGCTAGCTGAAGAAAGTAGCTCAGGGGCACTGTAAATCACAAACTTACAGAGTTGTAAATGACAGCTATCTTCCAGAAATATATTGAAGTAAGCCTGCAAAGAGGACTTGAAAGCGGGGCAGAATTTCAGGAAAGCTATTTCAGGGGATAGACTGGTATTGCACTTAAAGCATAGGAAAAGAGGCAGATCGTCGACAATGATGCACTCGGCCAAAAAGTGCGTATGCGTTTTTTCCTGAATATATTCAGGAAAAAACGTATACGCACTTTTTGGCCAACAAAGCAAGCCTAAGAAGGAAATGTGCACTACAATGAAGTCTCACTGCCCCCCGGTCAAAAGGGCCATCTGAAAAAAGTGTAAAATCCAGAAAGGCAGGACAGGCCATGGAGAACAGGGAGCCTTGTTATGCTGATGGACGGGATGTAAATTGCCAACAGCTGCTCTGGAGACGTGTATGGTGTTTCCTGAAACACGTAAGAAACGAAGCAACACAGCCTATGGCACTTACACTTATGGTCCTATAGCTTAGGGAAATTAAAATCAAAAACACACAGCCACCCCAAGGTTTGCGACGGCTCTGTTTACAAGAACCTCGTCTACGGTACAAGTTAAATATCCCAGAAAGCGAAAAATGGATAAAGAAGTTGTGGTATGTACGTAAAATGGAATATCACAGAGCAATGAAATCTATGTCATCAGGCCCGTAGTGGCATAGTGGCTGGATTCGGGTACGGTGATTCTACGTGAAATAAGTCACACAGAAAGAGAAACATCATTAGGTATGACTAATACACGGGATGTAAACTTGACTACACATGAACTGAATTACAATAGAGAACAGGGTCTCAAATTTAGAAATACAACTTGTGCTTGCTTATGGGGAAAGGTGAGTTGGGGTGCCGGATGAAACCAGAGATTTAAATTAGCACAGATAACGTTCCATAAGCCATATTTCTAATACACAAGACCTACCCCTTGCTTAAAGAAATGGACTCAACACCACATATTCAACGCCGAGGAATATATCTGAATAGGAAGAAACTTAAAACCCATGGATTTATATGTCTCAGTAAGTGAATCAAATGTGTGTACAGACGGATAAACGCAGCAGTGAAAATCCGATAAATCCCAGTATCAAAATAAATTTCGAAAACAAAACACAATGACAGTGAAATAGAGAGCAATTCTTAAATAATTCAATCAGGGCTTGTGATGCAACCTGGATTTACCACATCTACACACAGAGCTGGGTGAAACATAAAGATGGATACTTCGGGATGATAGAATTGATGAGGTACAGTGAGCAAATGCAGACCTTTTGGTCATACTGCATGGTACCCATTCCATGGGTCCCAACTCTCCAGGTACAAGGGATTCTTCCTTCAGCTAAAACATGCATGGGAAACCCAGAGCATGGTCCACCGTGTGATTCAGAAACGTTTCTAAATGCATCTCAGTTTTCGTCCCCTGGTATTCGGGTTCACCATTCCAGACGCTTTACTAACTCTCTCCCCACTTGGAGAGTCAGTGCCTTTAACCTCCTGTTTGGCACAGCTTGCAATTTCTGCGCAAGATGAACAGGAATAGGGAGAACCAGTAAGAGACTAGCTGTAGGTGTCTGCACTGGTAAATGTAACGCTCATTTCCCACCAGGAAGAGGAATTAACCAAAGGCTCAGCGTGCGCTGCCATAAACACATTAGGCCTTGAAGCAATAATGGGATTTGTTGCCCAGCTCACAAGAAAGCGAGTTGAAGAAAGAGCTCAGGGGCACTGTAATTCACAAACTTGCAGAGTTATAAGTGACAGCTAACGTCCAAAAATATATTGAAGTAAGCCTGCGAAGAGGACTTGAAAGCGGGGCAGAATTTCAGGGAAACGATTTCAGGGGGTAGACTGGAATTGCACTTAAAGCATAGGAAAAGAGGCAGAACGTCGACAATGATGCACTTGGCCAAAAAGGGCGTATGCGTTTTTTCCTGAATATATTCAGGAAAAAACGCATACGCCCTTTTTGGCCAACCAAGCAAGCCTGTAAAGGAAATCTGCACTACATTGAACTCTCACTACCCTCCGGTCAAAACGGCCATCTGAAAAAAGTGTAAAATCTAGAAAGGCAGGACAGGCCATGGAGAAGTGGGAGCATTGTTTTACTGATGGGCGGGATGTAAATTGCCAACAGCCACTCTGGAGAAGTGTATGGTGTTTCCTGAAACACGTAAGAAATGAAGAAACACAGCCTATGGCACTTACACTTATGGTCCTATAGCTTAGGGAAATTAAAATCAAAAACACACAGCCGCCCCAAAGTTTGGGATGGCTCTGTTTACAAGAACCTCGTCTACGGTACAAGTTCAATATCCCAGAAAGCGAAAAATGGATAAAGAACTTGTGGTACGTACGTACAATGGAATATCACTCAGCAATGAAATCTCTGACATCAGGCCCGAAGCGGCATACTGAGTGGCTTCAGGTACGGTGATACTACGTGAAATACGTCACAGAGAAAAAGAAACATCATAAGATATGACTAATACACGAGATGTAAACTTGATTACACATGAACTGAATTACAATAGAGAACAGGGTTTCAAATTTAGAAAAACAACTTTCGCTTGCTTATGGGGAAAGGTGAGTTAGGGTGCCGCATAAAACCAGAGATTGAAATTAGCACAGACTCCGGCCCATATGCCAAATATATAATAGAAAAGACATACACTAACCTTTACCCGAAGCCTTAACCTAACCCGTTCCCTAATCCTAACCCATACGCTAACACTAACCCGTACCCTAACACGTACGCTCACACTAAACCGTTGTCGTACGGTAACCTGTCCCCTAAATCGTCCTCATCCCCTAACCCTAAACCTAACCATAACCCGCACCCTAAAACCTACACTCACCCTAAACCGTTGCTGTACCCTAAACTGTCACCTAAATCTTCCTCGTCCCCTAACCCTAACCCTAAACATAACCCTAAACCTAACCCTTACCCGAAGTCTTATGCTAAACCGTCACCTAATCCTAAACCGTACGCTAACACTAACCCGTACACTAACACGTACGCTCAACCTACACTGTTGTCGTATCCTAATCTGTATCCTAAACCGTCCCCGTCCCCTAAACCTAACCCTAACCCTTACCCTTACTCGAAGCCTTCCACTAAAACGTCCCCAATCCTAACATGTATGCTAACACTATCCCGTACCCTAACACGTACGCTCAACCTAAACCGTTCTCCTAAACTAACCTGTCCGCTAAACCGTCCCCGTCCCCTAACACTAACCCTAACCCTAACCCTAACACTAACCCCTACCCAAAGCTTTACACTTACCCGTCCCTTTATCCTAACCCGTAGGCTATCACTAAACCGTACACTAACATATACGCTCACACTAAACCGTTGTCGTACCCTAACCTGTCCCCTAAACCGTCCCGTCCCCTAACCCTAACCTTAACCATAACCCTAACCCTTACCCGAAGCCTTAAACTAACCCGTCCCCTAATCCTAACCCGTACGCTAACACTAACATGTACCCAAACACGTACGCTCACCCTAAACCGTTGTCGTACCCTAAACTGTCCCCTAAACGGTCCCCGTCCCATAACCCTAACCCTAGCCCTAACCCTAACACTAACCCTAACCCAAACACTTACCTGAAGCCTTAACCTAACCGATCCCATAATCCTAACTCGTACGCTAACACTAACCCATATCCTAACACGTACGCTCACCATAAACCGTTGTCGTACCCTAACCTGTCCCCTAAACCGTCGCCGTCACCTAAACCTAACCCTTATCCTAACCCTTACCCAAAGGCTTAACCTAACCCGTCCCCTAATCCTATCCCGTACGCTAACAGTAACCCGTACCCAAACATGTACGCTCACCCTAAACCGTTGTCGTACCCTAACATGTCCCCTAAACCGTCCAGGTTCCCTAAGCCTAACCCTAAATCTTACCCGAAGCCTTACCCTAACCCGTCCCCTAAACCTATCACGTACGCTAACACTAAACCATACCCTAACACGTACGTTCACCCTAAACCGTGGTCGTACCCTAACCTGTCCCCTAAACCGTCCCCGTCCACTAACCCTAACCCTAACCCTATCCCTACCCCTTACCTGAAGCCTTACCCTAACCCGTCCCCTAATACTAACCCGTACGCTAACACTAATCCATACCCTAACTTGTACACTCACACTAAACTGTTGTCATACGCTAACCTGTACCCTAAACCGTCCCCGTCCCCTAACCCTAAACGTAACCGTAACCCTAACCCTTACCCGAAGCCTTACCCTAAGCCGTCCCCTAATCCTAACCCGTACGCTAACACTGACCCGTACCCTAATACGTATGCTCACCCTAAACCGTTTTCGTACCCTAACCTGCCACCTAAACCGTCCCCGTCCCCGTCCCCTAACCCTAACCCTAACCCTAACCCTAATCCTTACCCGAAGCCTTACCCTAACCCGTCCCCTAAACCTAACCCGTACGCTAACACTAACCCGTACCCTAACACGTACGCTCACCCTAAAACGTTGTTGTATTCTAACCTGTCCCCTAAACCGTCCCTGTCCCCTAACCCTAACCCTAACCCTAACCCTAAACCTTACCCGAAGCCTTACCCTAACCAGTCCCCTAATCCTAACCCGTACGCTAACACTAACCAGGACCCTAACACGTACCTTCACCCTAAACCGTTGTCGTACCCTAAACTGTCCCCTAAACCGTCCCCGTCCCTTAACCCTAACCCTAACCCTAACACTAACCCTAACCCTTACACGACGCCTTACCCTAACCCGTTCCCTAATCCTAACCCGTATGCTAACACTAACCCATACCCTAACACGTACGCTCACACTAAACCATAGTCGTACCCTAAACTGTCCCCTAAACCATCCCCGACCCCTAACCCTAACACTAAACTTAACCCTAACCCTAACACTCACCCGATGCCTTACACTAACCCGTCCCCTAATCCTAACCCATACACTAACACTGACCTGTACCCTAACACGTACGCTCACACTAAATCTTTGTCGTACCCTAACCTGTCCCCTAAACCGCCCCCGTCCCCTAACCCTAACCCTAAACCTAAACCTAACCCTATGCCTAAACATTAGCCTTACCCGAAGCCTTACCCTAACCCGTCCAATAATCCTAACCCGTACGCTAACACTAACCCGTACCATAACACGTACGCTAACCCTAAACCGTTCTCGTAACCTAACCTGTCCCCTAAACTGTCCCCGTCCCCTAACACTAACCCTAAACCTAACCCTAACCCTAAACATTACCCGAAGCCTTACCCTAACCCGTTCCCTAATCCTAACCCGTACGTTTACACTAACCCGTACCCTAACACGTTGGCTCATCCTATACCGTTGTCGTAACCTAACATGACCCCTAAACCGTCCCCATACCCTAACCCTAACCCTAACGCTAACCCTAACCCTAGCCCTTACCCGAAGCCTTACCCTAACCCGTCCCCTAATCGTAACGTGTACGCAAAAAGTAACCCATACCCTAACACGTACGCTCACCCAAAACCGTTGGCGTACCCTAACCTATCCCCTAAACCATCCCCGTCCCCTAAACCTAACCCTAATCCTAACCCTAACACTTACCCGAAGCCTTATCCTAACCCGTACCCTAATCCTAAACCGTATGCTAACATTAACCCATACCCTAACACGTACGCTCACACTAAACCGTTGTCGTACCCTAACCTGTCTGCTAAACCGTCCCTGTCCACTAACACTAACCCTAACCCTAAACCTAACCCTAACCCTTACCCGAAGCCTTAAGCTAACCCGACCCCTAATCCTAACCTGTACGCTAACACTATGCCGTACCCTAACACGTACGCTCACCTTAAACCGTTGTCGTACCCTAACCTGTCCCCTAAACCGTCCCCGTCCCCTAACCCTAACCCTAACCTTAACCTTAACCCTAAACCTTACCCGAAGCCTTACCCTAAACCATCCCTTAATCCTAACCCGTACGCTAACACTAACCTGTACCCTAACACGTACGCTCACCCTAAACCGTTGTCGTACCCTAACATGTCCCCTAAATCGTCCCCGTCCCCTAACACTAACCCTAACCCTAACCCTAACCCTAACCCTTACCCGAAGCCTTGCCCTAACACATTCCCTAATCCTAACCCATACGCTAACACTAACCCGTACCCTAACACGTACGCTCACCCTAAACCGTTGTCGTACCATAACATGTCCCGTAAACCGTCCCTATCTCCTAAACCTAACCCTAACCCTAACCCTAACCCTAACACTTACCCGAAGCCTTACCCTAACCCGTCTCCTAATCCTAACCCGTACGCTAAAACTAACCCATACCCTAACATGTACGCTCACCCTAAACCTAGTCGTACCCTAACCTATCCACTAAACCGTCCCTGTCCCCTAACCCTAACCCCAACCCTAACCCTAACCGTTACCCGCAGCCTTACCCTGACCCGTGCCCTAAACCTAACCTGTGCACTAACACTAACCAGTACCCAAACACGTACGCTTAACCTAAACCCATGTCATACACTAACCTGTCCCCTAAACTGTCCCCGTCCTCTAACGCTAACCCTAACCCTAGCCCTTACCCTAAGCCTTACGCTAACCCGTCTCCTAATCCTAAACCGTACGCTAACAGCAACACGTACCGTAACACGTACGCTCACCCTAAACCGTTGTCATAACGTAACCTGTCCCCTAAACCGTTCCCGCCCCCTAACCCTAACACTAACCCTAACCCTAACCCTAAACATAACCCTTACCCGAAGCCTTACCCTAACCCGTCCCCTAATGCTAACCTGTATGCTAACACTAACCCGTACCCTAACACGTACGCTCACCCTAAACCATTGTAGTACCCTAACCTGTCCAATAAACCGTCCGCATCCCCTAACCCTAACCCTAAACCTAACCCTAACCCTAACCCTAACCCTAACCCTTACCCGAAGCCTTACACTAACCCGTCCCCTAATCCTAACCCGTAGGCTAACACTATCCCTTACCCTAACACGTACGCTCACCTTAAACTGTTATCGTACCCTAACCTGTCCCCTAAACTGTCCCCTTCCCCATCCCCTAACCCTAACCCTAACCCTAACCCTAACGCTTACCCGAAGCCTTATCCTTACCCGTCCCCTAATCCTACTCCGTACGTTAACACTAACCCGTACCCTAACACGTACGCTAACCCTAAACCGTTGTTGTACCCTAAACTGTCCCCTAAACCGTCCCCGTCCCCTAACCCTAACACTAACACTAACCCTAATCCTTACCCGAAGCCTTAACCTAACCCGTCCCCTAATCCTAACCCGTACGCTAACAATAACACGTACCCTAACATGTACGCTCACACTAAACCATTGTCGTACCCTAACCTGTCCCCTAAACCTTCCCCATCCCCTAACCCTAACCCTAAACCTAACCCTTACACGAAGCCTTACCCAAAGCCTTACCCTAACCCGTCCCCTAATCATAACGCGTACGCTAACACTAACCAGTACCCTAACACGTACGCTCACCCTAAACCGTTGTCGTACCCTAACCTGTCCCCTAAAACGTCCCCATCCCCTAACCCTAACCCTAACCCTAACTCTAACACTAACCCTTACCCGAAGCCTTACCCTAACCCGTCCCCTAATCCTAACCCATACGCTAACACTAACCCGTACCCTAACACGTACGCTCACCCTAAACCTTTGTCTTACACTAACCTGTCCCTTAAACCGTCCCCGTCCCCATCCCCATCCCCTAACCCTAACCGAAACACTACCCCTATCCCTTACCCAAAGCCTTACACTAACCCGTGCCCTAATCCTAAACCGTACGCTAACACTAACCCGTACCTTAACACGTACGCTCACCCTAAACCGTTGTCGTAACCTAACATGTCCCCTAAACCGTCCCCATCCCCTAACACTAACCCTAACCCTAAACCTAACCCTAACCCTTACCCGAAGCCTTAACCTAACACATTCCCTAATCCTAACCCGTACGCTAACACTAACACGTACCCTAACACGTACGCTCACCCTTAACCGTTGTCGTACACTAACATGTTCCCTAAACCGTCCCCGTCCCCTAAACCTAACCCTAACCCTTACCCGAAGCCTTATCCTTACCGGTCCCCTAATCCTAACCTGTACACTAACACTAACCCGTACCCTAACACGTACGCTCACCCTAAACCGTTGCCATACCCTAACCAGTCTCCTAAACTGTCCCCGTCCCCTAAACTTAACCCTAACCCTAACCCTAACGCTTACCAAAGCCTTACACTAACCCGTCCCTTATCCTAACCCGTACGCTAAAACTAACCCGTACCCTAACACGTACGCTCACCCTAAACCGTTGTCATAACCTAACCTGTCCCCTAAACCGTTCCCGTCCCCTAACCCTAATCCTAAACCTAACCATAACCCTTACCCGAAGCCTTACCCTAACCCGTCACCTAATCCTAACCTGTATGCTAACACTAACCTGTACCCTAACACGTACGCTCACCCTAAACTATTGTCGTACCCAAACCTGTCCCCTAAACCATCCGCGTCCCCTAACCCTAACCCAAACCCTAACCCTAACCCTAACCGTAACTCTTACCCGAAGCCTTAAAATAAGCCGTCCCCTAATCCTAACACGTACGCTAACACTAAACCGTACCCTAACACGTACGCTCACCCTAAACCGTTGTCATAACCTAACATGTCCCCTAAACTGTCCCCGTCCCCTAACCCTAACCCTAACCCTAAAACTAACCCTAACCCTAACCCTAAACTGTCCTCGTCCCCTAACCCTAAGCCTAACTCTAACCCTAACCCTTACTCGAAGCCTTACCCTAACCCGTCCCCTAATCCTAACCCGTACGCTAACACTAACCCGTACCCTAACATGTACACTCACCCTAAACCGTTGTCGTACCCTAACCTGTGCCCTAAACCATCCCCGTCCCCTAACCCTAACCCTAACCCTAACCCTAACCCTAATACTTACCCGAAGCCTTACCCTAAACCCTCCCTAATCCTAACCCGTAACCTAACACTAACCCGTACCCTAACACGTATGCTCACCCTAAACCGTTGTCATACCCTAACATGTCCCCTAAACTGTCCCCGTCCCCTAACCCTAACCCTAACCCTAACCCTAACACTTACCCGAAGCCTTACCCTAACCCGTCCCCTAATCCTAACCCGTACGCTAACACTAACCCATACCCTAAAACGTACGATCACCCTAAACCATTGTCGTACCAGAACCTGTCCCTAAACGGTCCCCGTCCCCGTCCCCTAACCCTAAACCTAACCCTAACCCTAACCCTTACCCGATGCCTTACCCTAACCCGTCCCCTAATCCTAACCCGTATGCTAACACTAACCCGTACCGTAACACATACACTCACCCTAAACCGTTGTCGTACCCTAACCTCTCCCCTAAACCATCCCAGTGCCCTAACCCCAACCCTAACCCTAACCCTAACCCTAACACTTACCCGAAGCCTTACCCTAACCCGTTACCTATTCCTAACCCGTACCATAACAGTAACCCGTACCCTAACACGTACGCACACCCTAAACCGCTGTCGTACCCTAAAATGTCCCCTAAACTGTCCCCGTCCCCTAACCCTAACCCTAACCCTAACCCTAACCCTAACCCTAACACTTACCCGAAGCCTTACCCTAACCAGTCCCCTAATCCTAAACCGTAAGCTAACACTAACCCGTACCCTAACACGTATGCTCACCCTAAACAGTTGTCGTACACTAACCTGTCCCCTAAACCGTCCCAGTCCCCTAACGCTAACCCTAACCCTAACCCTAAACCTAACCCTTACCCGAATCCTTACCCTAACCCGTCCCCTAATCCTAACCCGTACGCTAACACTAATCCGTACCCTAACACGTACGCTCACCCTATACCGTTGTCGTACCCTAACCTGTCCCCTAAACCGTCCCCGTCCCCGTCCCCTAACCCTAACCCTAACCCTAACCCTTACCCGAAGCCTTACCCTACCCCGTCCCCGAATCCTAAACCGTACGCTAACACTAACAGATACCCTAAAACGTACGCTCACCCTAAACCGTTGTCGTACCATAACCTGTCCCCTAAACCGTCCCCGTCCCCGTCCCCTAACCCTAACCCTAACCCTAACCCTTACCCGAAGCCTGACCCTAACCCGTCCCCTAATCCTAACCCATACGCTAACACTAACCCGTACCCTAACACGTACTCTCACCCTAAACCGTTGTCGTACCATAACCTGTCCCCTAAACCGTCCCCGTCCCCGTCCCCTAAACCTAACCCTAACCCTAACCCTTACCCGAAACCTTGCCCTAACCCGCCCCAAATCCTAACCCGTACGCTACCACTAACCCATACCCTAACACGTACACTCACCCTAAACCGTTGTCCTACCCTAACCTGTCCCCTAAACCGTCCCCATCCCCTAACCCTAACCCCAACCCTAAACCTAAACCTAACCCTTACCCGAAGCCTTACCCTACCCCGTCTCCTAATGCTAACACGTACGCTAACACTAAACCGTACCCTAACACGTATGCTCACACTAAACCGTTGTTGTACCCTAACCTGTCCCCTAAACCGTCCCCGTCCCCTAACCCTAACCTTAACCCTAACACTAACCCTAACACTTACCCGAAGCCTTAACATAAACCGTCCCCTAATCCTAACCCATACGCTAACACTAACCCGTACCCTAACACATACGCTCACCCTAAACTGTTGTCATACCCTTACCTGTCCCCTAAAACGTCCCCGTCCCCTTACCCTAACCCTAACCCTAACCCTAAGCCCTACCCGAAGGCTTACCCTAACCCATCCCCTAATCCTAACCCGTACGCTAACACTAACACATACCCTAACACGTACGCTCACCCTAAAATGTTGTTGTATCCTAACCTGTCCCCTAAACCGATCCCGTCCCCTAACCCTAACCCTAACCCTAACCCTTACTCGAAGCCTTACCCTAACCCGTCCCCTAATCCTAAACCGTACGCTAACAATAACCCGTACCCTAACACGTACATTCACCATAAACAGTTGTCGTACCCTAACCTGTGCCCTAAACCATCCCCGTCCCCTAACCCTAACCCTAACCCTAACCCTAATCCTTACCCGAAGCCTTACCCTAACCCCTCCCTAATCCTAATCTGTAACCTAACACTAACCCGTACCCTAACACGTACGCTCCCCCTAAACCGTTGACATACCCTAACATGTCCCCTAAACTGTCCCCGTCCCCTAACCCTAACCCTAACCCTAACCCTAACCCTTACCCGAAGCCTTACATTAACCTGTCCCATAAACTTAACCCGTACGCTAACACTAACCCGTACCCTAATACGTACACTCACCCTAAACCGTGGTCGTACTCTAACCTGTCCCCGAAACCGTCCCTGTCCCCTAACCCAAACCCTAACCCTAACCCTAACCCTAACCCTTACCCGAAGCCTTACCCTATCCCGTCCCCTAATCCTAAACCATACGCTAACACTAACCCGTACCCTAACACGTATGCTCACCCTAAAGAGTTTTCGTACCCTAACCTGTCCCCTAAACCGTCCCGGTCCCCTAACCCTAACCCTAACCCTAACCCTAAACTTAACCCTTACCCGAAGCCTTACCCTAACCCGTCCCTTAATCCTAACCCGTACGCTAACACTAATCCGTACCCTTACACGTACGCTCACCCTAAAACTTTGTCGTACCCTAATCTGTCCCCTAAACCGTCCCCGTCCACTAACCCTAACCCTAACCCTTACCCGAAGCCTTACCCTAACCCGTCCCCTAATCCTATATCGTACGCTAACACCAACACATACCCTAACACGTATGCTCACCCTAAACAGTTGTCGTACCCTAACCTGTCCTCTTAACCGTCCCGGTCCCCTAACCCTAACCCTAACCCTTACCCTAAACCTAACCCTTACCCGAAGCCTTACACTAACCCGTCCCCTAATCCTAACCCGTACGCTAACACTAATCCGTACCCTAACACGTACGCTCAACCTAAACCGTTGTCGAACCCTAACCTGTCCCCTAAACCGTCCCCGACCCCTAACCCTAACCCTAATCCTAACCCTAACCCTTATCCGAAGCCTTACCCTAACCCGTCTCCTAATCCTAACCCGTACGCTAACACTAACCCGTACCCTAACACGTACGCTCACCCTAAACCGATGTCGAACCCTAACCTGTCCCCTAAACCGTCCCCGTCCCCTAACCCTAACCCTAACCCTAACCCTAACCCTTACCCGAAGCCTTACCCTAACCCGTCCCCAATCCTGACCCGTATGCTAACACTAACCCGTACCCTAACACGTACGCTCACCCTAAACCGTTTTCGTACCATAATCTGTCCCCTAAACCGTCCCCGTCCCCGTCCCCTAACCCTAACCCTAACCCTAACACTTTCCCGTAGCCTTACACTAACCCGTCTCCTAATCCTAACCCGTACCCTAACACTAACCGGTACCCTAACACGTAGGCTCACCCTAAACCGTTGTTGTACCCTAACATGTCCCGTAAACTGTCCCCGTCCCGTAACCCTAACCCTAACCCTAACCCTAAACCTTACCCGAAGCCTTACACTAACCCGTCCCATAATCCTAACCCGTACGCTAAAACTAACCCGTACCCTAACACGTATGCTCACCCTAAACATTTGTCGTACCCTAACCTGTCCCCTAAACCGTCCCGGTCCCCTAACCCTAACCCTAACCTTAACCCTAAACCTAACCCTTACCCGAAGCTTTACCCTAACCCGTCCCTTAATCTTAACCCGTACGCTAACACTAATCCGTACCCTAACACGTACGCTCACCCTAAACCTTTGTCGTACCCTAACCTGTCCCCTAAACAGTCCCCGTCCCCTAACCCTAACCCTAACCCTAACCCTAACCCTAACCCTAACCCTAACACTTACCCGAAGCCTTACCCTAACCCGACCCTTAATCCTAAACCGTACGCTAACACTAACCCGTACCCTAACACGTATGCTCACCCTAAACAGTTGTCGTACCCTAACCTGTCCCCTAAACCGTCCCGGTCCCCTAACCCTAACCCTAACCCTAACCCTAACCCTAACCCTTACCCGAAGACTTACCCTAACCCGTCCCCAATCCTAACCCGTACGCTAACACTAATCCGGACCCTAACACGTACGCTCACCCTAAACCGTTGTCGAAACCTAACCTGTCCCCTAAACCGTCCCCGTCCCAGTCTCCTAACCCTAACCCTAACCCTAACCCTAACCCTTACCTGAAGCCTTACACTAATCCGTCCCCTAATCCTAAGCCGTACGCTACCACTAAGCCATACCCTAACACGTACGCTCACCCTAAACCGTTGTCCTACCCTAACCTGTCCCCTAAACCTTCCCCGTCCCCTAACCTTAACCCTAACCGTAAGCCTAAACCTAACCCTTACCCGAAGCCTTACCCTAACCCGTCCCCTAATCCTAACACGTACGCTAACACTAACCCATACCCTAACACATACGCTCACCCTAAATCGTTGTCGTACCCTAACCTGTCCCCTAAAACGTCCCCGTCCCCTAAACCTAACCCTAACCCTAAACTAAACCTAACCCTTTCCCGAAGGCTTACACTAACCCATCCCCTAATCCTAAACCGTACACTAACACTAACGCGTACCCTAACACGTTGGTGAACCCTAAACCGTAGTCGTACTCTAACCTGTCACCTAAACCGTCCCCTAACCCTAACCCTAACCCTAACCCTAACCCTTATCCGAAGCCTTACACTAACCCGTCCCCTAATGCTAACCAGTACCCTAACACTAACCCGTACGCTAACATGTACGCTCACCCTAAACCATTGTCGTACCCTAACATGTCCCCTAAACTGTCCCCGTCCCCTAACCCTAACCCTAACACTAACCCTAAACCTAATCCTTACCCGAAGCCTTACCTTAAACTGTCCCCTAATCCTAACCCGTACGCTAACACTAACCCATACCCTAACATGTACGCTCACCCTAAAACGTTGTCGTACGCTAACCTGTCCCCTAAACCGTCCCCTAAACCTAACCCTAACCCTAAGCCTAACCCTAACACTAACCCTTACCCAGAGCCTTACACTAACACGTCCCCTAATCCTAAACCGTACGCTAACACTAACCTGTACCCTAACACGTACGCTCACCCTAAACCGTTGTCGTACACTAACCTGTTCCCTAAACCGTCCCCGTCCCCTAACCCTAACCCTAACATTAACCCAGCCCTAACCCTTACCCAAAGCCTTACCCTAACCCGTCCCATAACCCTAACCCGTACGCTAACACTAACCCATACCCTAAAACGTAAGCTCACCTTCAAACGTTGTCGTACACTAACCTGTCCCCTAAACCGACCCCGTCCCCTAACCCTAACCCTAACCCTAACCCTCACCCTAACCCTTACCCGAAGCCTTACCCTAACCCATCCCCTAATCCTAACCCGTACGCTTCCACCAACCCGTACCCTAAAACGTACACACACCCTAAACGGTTGTCGTACCCTAACCTGACCCCTAAACCGTCCCTGACCCCTAACCCTAACCCTAACCCTAACCCTAAACCTAACCCTAACCCTTACCTGAAGCCTTACCCTAACCCGTCCCCTAATCCTAACCCTTATGCTAACACTAACCCGTACCCTAACACGTAAGCTCACCCTAAACCGTTCTCGTACCCTAACCTGTCCCCTAAACCGTCCCCGTCCCCTAACCCTAACCCTAACCCTAACCCTAACCCTAATCCTAAACCTAACCCTTACCCTAACCCTAACCCTAACCCTAACCCTAACCCTTATCCGAAGCCTTACCCTAACCCGTCCCCTAAACCTAAACCGTACGCTAACACTAACTTGTACCCTAACACGTACGCTCACCCTAAACCGCTGTCGTAACCTAACCTGTCCCCTAAACCGTTCCCGTCCGCGTCCCCTAACCCTAACCCTAACCCTAAACCTAACCCTAACACTTACCCGAAGCCTTACCCTAACCCGTCCCCTAATCCTAACCCGTACGCTATCACTAACCCGTACCCTAACACATACGCTCACCCTAAACCGTTGTCGTACCCTAACCTGTCCCCTAAACCGTCCCCGTCCCCTAAACCTAACCCTAACCCTAACCCTTACCCGAAGCCTTACCCTAACCCGTCCCCTAATCCTAACCCGTACGCTAACACTAAACCGTACCCTAACACGTACGCTCACCCTAAACCGTTGTCGTACACTAAGCTGTCCCCTAAACCGTCCCCGTCCCCGTCCCCTAACCCTAACCCTAACCGTAACTCTAACCCTTACCCGAAGCCTTACCCTAACCCGTCCCCTAATCCTAACCCGTACGCTAACACTAACATATACCCTAACACGTACACTCACCCAAAACCGTTGTCGTACCCTAACCTACCCCTAAACCGTTCCCGTCCCCGTCCCCTACCCCTAACCCTAACCCTAACCCTAACCCTTACCCGAAGCCTTACACTAACACTTCCCCTAATCCTAACCCGTACGCTAACACAAACCCGTACCCTAACACGTACGCTCACCCTAAACTGTTGTCGTACCCTAACCTGTACCCTAAACGGTCCCCGTCACCTAACCCTAACACTAACCCTAACCCTAACCCTTACCCGAAGCCTTACACTAACCCGTCCCCTAATCCTAACCCGTAGGCTAACACTGACCCGAACTCTAACACGTACGCTCACCCTAAACCGTTGTCGTACCCTAACCTGTCCCCTAAACCGTCCCCTTCCCCTAACCCTAACCCTAAACCTAACCCTAACCCTAACCCTTACCCGGAGCCTTACCCTAACCCGTCCCCTAATCCTAACCCGTACGCTAACACTAACCGTACCCTAACACGTACGCTCACCCTAAACCGTTGTCGTACCCTAACCTGTCCCCTAAACCGTCCCCGTCCCCGTCCCCTAACCCTAACCCTAACCCTAACCCTAACCCTTACCCGAAGCCTTACCCTAACCCATCCCCTAATCCTAACCCGAACGCTAACACTAACCCGTACCCTAACACGTACGCTCACCCTAAACCGTTGTCGTACCCTAACCTGTCCCCTAAACCGTCCCCGTCCCCGTCCCCTAACCCTAACCCTAACCCTAAACCTAACCCTTACCAGAAGCCTTACCCTAACCCGTCCCCTAATCATAAACCGTACGCAAACTCTAACCCGTACCCTAACACGTACGCTCACGCTAAACCGTTGTCGTACACTAACCTGTCCCCTAAAACGTCCCCGTCCCCTAACGCTAACCCTAAACATAAACCTAACCCTAACCCTTACCCGAAGCCTTACCCTAACCCGTCCCCTAATCCTAACATGTACGCTAACACTAACCCATACCCTAACACGTACACTCACCCTAAAATGTTGTCGTACCCTAACCAGTCCCCTAAACCGTCCCCGTCCCCTAACCCTAACCCTAACCCTAACCCTAACCCTTAACCGAAACCTTACCCTAACCCGTCCCCTAATCCTAACCCGTACGCTAACACTAAAACGTACCCTAACACGTACGCTCACCCTAAACCGTTGTAATACACTAACCTGTCCCCTAAACCGCCCCCATCCCCATCCGCTAACCCTAACCCTAACCCTAACCCTAACCCTTACCCGAAGCCTTACCCTAACCCGTCCCCTAATCCTAACCCGTACGCTAACACTAACCCGTACCCTAACACGTACGCTCACCATAAACCGTTCTCTTACCCTAGCCTGTCCCCTAAACCGTCCCCATCCCCTAACCCTAACCCTAACCCTAACCCTAAACCTAACCCTTACCCGAAGCCTTACCCTAACACGTCCCCTAATCCTAACCCGTACGCTAACACTAACCCGTACCCTAACACGTACGCTCACGCTAAACCGTTGTCGTACCCTAACCTGTCCCCTAAACCGTCACCGTCCCCTAATCCTAACCCTAACCCTAAACCTAACCCTAAACCTAACCCTTACCCGAAGCCTTACCCTAACCCGTCCCCTAATCATAAACCGTACGCAAACTCTAACCCGTACCCTAACACGTACGCTCACGCTAAACCGTTGTCGTACCCTAACCTGTCCCCTAAAACGTCCCCGTCCCCTAACGCTAACCCTAAACATAAACCTAATCCTAACCCTTACCCGAAGCCTTACCCTAACCCGTCCCCTAATCCTAACATGTACGCTAACACTAACCCATACCCTAACACGTACGCTCACCCTAAAATGTTGTCGTACCCTAACCAGTCCCCTAAACCGTCCCCGTCCCCTAACCCTAACCCTAACCCTAACCCTAACCCTTAACCGAAACCTTACCCTAACACGTCCCCTAATCCTAACCCGTACGCTAACACTAACACGTACCCTAACACGTACGCTCACCCTAAACCGTTGTCATACACTAACCTGTCCCCTAAACCGCCCCCGTCCCCATCCCCTAACCCTAACCCTAACCCTAATCCTAACCCTTACCCGAAGCCTTACCCTAACCCGTCCCCTAATCCTAACCCGTACGCTAACACTAACCCGTACCCTAACACGTACGCTCACCATAAACCGTTGTCGTACCCTAACCTGTCCCCTAAACCGTCCCCGTAACCTAAACCTAAACCTAACACTAACCCTTACCCGAAGCCTTACCCTAACCCGTCCCCTAATCCTAACCTGTACGCTAACATTAACCCGTACCCTAACACGTACGCTCACCCTAAACCGTTGTGGTACGCTAAGCTGTCCCCTAAACCGTCCCCGTCCCCTAACCCTAACCCTAACCCTAACCGTAACCCTAACCCTTACCCGAAGCCTTACCCTAACCCGTCCCCTAATCCTAACCCGTACGCTAACACTAACAGATACCCTAACACGTACACTCACCCTAAACCGTTGTCGTACCCTAACCTACCCCTAAACCATTCCGGTCCCCGTCCCCTACCCCTAACCCTAACCCTAACCCAAACCCTTACCCGAAGCCTTACACTAACCCTTCACCTAATCCTAAACCGTACGCTAACACTAACCCGTACCCTAACACATACGCTCACCGAAAACAGTTGTCGTACACTAACCTGTCCCCTAAACAGTCCCCGTCCCCTAACCCTAACCCTAACCCTAAACCTTACCCGAAGCCTTACCCTAACCCGTCCCCTAAACCTAACCCGTAGGCTAACACTAAACCGTACCCTAACAGGTACGCTCACCCTAAACCGTTGTCGTACCCTAACCTGTCCCCTAAACCGTCCCCGTCCCCTAACCCTAACCCTAACCCTAACCCTAACCCTTACCCGAAGCCTTACCCTAACCCGTCCCCTAATCCTAACCCGTACGCTACCACTAACCCGTACACTAACACGTACGCTCACCCTAAATCGTTGTCGTACCCTAACCTGTCCCCTAAACTGTCCCCGTCCCCTAACCCTAACCCTAACCCTAAACCTAAACCTAACTCTTACCCGAAGCCTTACCCTAACCCGTCCCGTAATCCGAACCCGTACGCTAACACTAACCCGTACCCTAACACGTATGCTCATCCTAAATCTTTGTCGTACACTAACCTGTCCCCTAAACCGTCCCCGTCCCCTAACCCTAACCCTAAACCTAACCCTAACCCTAACCCTTACCCAAAGCCTTACCCAATCCCGTCCCCTAATCCTAACCCGTAGGCTAACACTAACCAGTACCCTAACACGTACGCTCACCCTAAACCGTTGTTGTACACTAACCTGTCCCCTAAACCGTCCCCGTCCCCATCCCCAACCCTAACCCTAACAATAACCCTAACACTTACCCGAAGCCTTACCCTAACCCGTCCCCTAATCCTAACCCGTACGCTAACTCTAACACGTACCCTAACACGTACGTTCACCCTAAACCGTTGTCGTACCCTAACCTGTCCCCTAACCCGTCCCCGTCCCCGTCCCCTAACCCTAAACCTAACCCTAAACCTAACCCTTACCCGAAGCCTTACCCTAACCCGTCCCCTAATCCTAAACCGTACGCAAACTCTAACCCGTACCCTAACACGTACGCTCACGCTAAAGCGTTGTCGTACCCTAACCTGTCCCCTAAAACGTCCCCGTTCCCTAACGCTAACCCTAAACATAAACCTAACCCTAACCCTTACCCGAAGCCTTACCCTAACCCGTCCCCTAATCCTAACATGTACGCTAACACTAACCCATACCCTAACACGTACGCTCACCCTAAAATGTTGTCGTACCCTAAGCAGTCCCCTAAACCGTCCCCGTCCCCTAACCCTAACCCTAACCCTAACCCTAACCCTAGGCCTAAACCTTAACCGAAACCTTACCCTAACCCGTCCCCTAATCCTAACCCGTACGCTAACACTAACACGTACCCTAACACGTACGCTCACCCTAAACCGTTGTCGTACACTAACCTGTCCCCTAAACCGTCCCCGTCCCCATCCCCTAACCCTAACCCTAACCCTATCCCTAAACCTTACCCGAAGCCTTACCCTAACACGTCCCGTAATCCTAACCCGTACGCTAACACTAATCCGTACCCTAACACGTACGCTCACCCTAAACCGTTGTCGTACCCTAACCTGTCCCCTAAACCGTCCAGGTCCCTGTCCCCTAACCCTAACACTAACCCTTACCCGAAGCCTTACACTAACCCGTCCCCTAATCCTAACCCGTACGCTAACACTAACCCGTACCCTAACACGTACGCTCACCATAAACCGTTGTCTTACCCTAGCCTGTCCCCTAAACCGTCCCCATCCCCTAACCCTAACCCTAACCCTAACCCTAAACCTAATCCTTACCCGAAGCCTTACCCTAACACGTCCCCTAATCCTAACTCGTACGCTAACACTAAACTGTACCCTAACAGATACGCACACCCTAAACCGTTGTCGTACCCTAACCTGTCCCCTAAACCGTTCCCGTCCCCGTCCCCGTCCCCTAACCCTAACCCTAACCCTAACCCGTACCCGAAGCCTTACCCTAACCCGTCCTCTAATCCTAACCCGTACGCTAACACTAACCCGTACCCTAACACGTACGCTCACCCTAAACCGTGTCGTACACTAACCTGTCCCCTAACCCGTACCCGTCCCCTAAACCTAACCCTAACCCTAACCCTAACCCTTACACGAAGCCTTACCCTAACCCTTCCCCTAATCCTAAACCATACGCTAACACTAACCCGTACCCTAACACGTACGCTCACCCTAAACCGTTGTCGTACCCTAACCTGTCCCCTAAATCGTCCCCGTCCCCTAACCCTAACCCTAACCCTAAACCTAACCCTTACTCGAAGCCTTACCCTAATCCGTCCCCTAATCCTAACGCGTACGCTAACACTAACCCGTACCCTAACACGTACGCTCACCCTAAACCGTTGTCGTACACTAACCTGTCCCCTAAACCGTCCCCGTAACCTAAAC
>NW_027077746.1:905000-945000 GCF_963924675.1 Phocoena phocoena
GTAACATAACCCTAACCCTAACCATATCCCTAAAACTAACCCTTACCCAAAGTCTTACACTAACCCGTCCCCTAATCCTAACCCGTACCCTAACACTAACCCGTACCCTAACACGTACGCTCACCCTAAACCATTGTCGTACCCTAACATGTCCCCTAAACTGTCCCCGTCCCCTAACCCTAACCCTAATCCTAAACCTAACCCTTACTCGAAGCCTTACCCTAACCCGTCCCCTAATCCTAACCCATACGCTAACACTAACCCGTACCGTAACACGTACACTCACCCTAAACCGTTGTCGTACCCTAACTTGTCCCCTAAACCATCCCCTTCCCCTAACCCTAACACTAACACTAACCCTAACCCTAAACCTAACCCTTACCCAAAGTCTTACACTAACCCGTCACCTAATCCTAAACCGTACACTAACACTAACCCGTACCCTAACACGTATGCTCACCGTAAACAGTTTTCGTACCCTAACCTGTCCCCTAAACCGTCCCGGTCCCCTAACCCTAACCCTAACCCTAACCCTAAACTTAACCCTTACCCGAAGCCTTACCCAAACCCGTCCCTTAATCCTAACCCGTACGCTAACACTAATCCGTACCCTTACACGTACGCTCACCCTAAATCTTTGTCGTACCCTAATCTGTCCCTTAAACCGTCCACGTCCACTAACCCTAACCCTAACCCTAACCCTAACCCTAACCCTAACCCTTACCCGAAGCCTTACCCTAACCCGTCCCCTAATCCTAAACCGTATGCTAACACTAACCCATACCCTAACACGTATGCTCACCCTAAACAGTTGTCGTACCCTAACCTGTCCCCTAAACCGTCCCGGTCCCCTAACCCTAACCCTAACCCTTACCCTAAACCTAACCCTTACCCGAAGCCTTACACTAACCCGTCCCCTAATCCTAACCCGTACGCTAACACTAATCCGTACCCTAACACGTACGCTCACCCTAAACAGTTGTCGAACGCTAACCTGTCCCCTAAACCGTCCCCGTCCCCTAACCCTAACCCTAACCCTAACCCTAACCCTTACCCGAAGCCTTACCCTAACCCGTCCCTTAATCCTAACCCGTACGCTAACACTAACCCGTACCCTAACACGTACGCTCAACCTAAACCGATGTCGAACCCTAACCTGTCCCCTAAACCGTCCCCGACCCCTAACCCTAACACTAACCCTAACCCTAAACCTTACCCGAAGCCTTACCCTAACCCGTCCCCAATCCTGACCCGTATGCTAACACTAACCCGTACCCTAACACGTACGCTCACCCTAAACCGTTTTCGTACCATAATCAGTCCCCTAAACCGTCACCGTCCCCGTCCCCTAACCCTAACCCTAACACTAACTCTAAACCTTACCCGAAGCCTTACACTAACCCGTCCCATAATCCTAACCGTACGCTAACACTAACCCGTACCCTAACACGTATGCTCACCCTAAACAGTTGTCGTACCCTAACCTGTCCCCTAAACCGTCCCGGTCCCCTAACCCTAACCCTAACCTTAACCCTAAACCTAACCCTTACCCGAAGCCTTACCCTAACCCGTCCCTTAATCCTAACCTGAACGCTAACACTAATCCATACCCTAACACGTACGCTCACCCTAAACTTTGTCGTACCCTAACCTGTCCCCTAAACTGTCCCCGTCCCCTAACCCTAACCCTAACCCTAACCCTAACACTAACCCTAACCCTTACCCGAAGCCTTACCCTAACCCGACCCCTAATCCTAAACCGTACGCTAACACAAACCCGTACCCTAACACGTAAGCTCACCCTAAACAGTTGTAGTACCCTAACCTGTCCCCTAAACTATCCCGATCCCCTAACCCTAACCCTAACCCTTACCCTAAACCTAACGCTTACCCGAAGCCTTACACTAACCCGTCCCCTAATTTTAAACCGTACGCTAACACTAACCCGTACCCTAACACGTACGCTCACCCTAAACCATTTTCGTACCATAACCTGTCCCCTAAACCGTCCCCGTCCCCGTCCCATAACCCTAACCCTAACCCTTACCCAAAGCCTTACCCTAACCCGTCACCTAATCCTAACCCGTACGCTACCACTAACCCATAACCTAACACGTACGCTCACCCTAAACCGTTGTCCTACCCTAACCTGTCCCCTAAACTTTCCCCGTCCCCTAACCTTAATCGTAACCGTAACCCTAAACCTAACCCTTACCCGAAGCCTTACCCTAACCCGTCCCCTAATCCTAACACGTACGCTAACACTAAACCGTACCCTAACACATACGCTCACCCTAAATCGTTGTCGTACCCTAACCTGTCCCCTAAAACGTCCCCGTCCCCTAAACCTAACCCTAACCCTAACCTAAACCTAACCCTTTCCCGAAGGCTTACCCTAACCCATCCCCTAATCTTAACCGTACACTAACACTAACCCGTACCCTAACACATACGTTCACCCTAAACCGTAGTCGTACCCTAACCTGTCCCCTAAACCGTCCCCGTCCCCGTCCCCTAACCCTAACCCTAACCCTAACCCTTACCCGAAGCCTTACCCTAACCCGTCCCGTAATCCTAACCCGTACGCTAACACTAACCCATACCCTAATATGTACGCTCACTCTAAACCGTTGTCGTACGCTAACCTGTCCCCTAAACCGTCCCCGTAACCTAACCCTAACCCTAACCCTAACCCTTACCCGAAGATTTACACTAACCCGTACCCTAATGCTAACCTGTACCCTAACACTAACCCGTACGCTAACAGGTACGCTCACCCTAAACCATTGTCGTACCCTAACATGTCCCCTAAATTGTCCCCGTCACCTAACCCTAACCCTAACCCTAACCCTAACCCTTACCTGAAGCCTTACACTAACCCGTCCCGTAATCCTAAACCGTACGCTAACACTAACCCGTAGCCTAAAATGTACGCTCACCCTAAACCGTTGTCGTACTCTAACCTGTCCCCTAAACAGTCCCCGTCCCCTAACCCTAACCCTAACCCTAACCCTAACCCTAACCCTAACCCTTACCCGAAGCCTTAACCTAAACCGTCCCCTAATCCTAACCCGTATGCTAACACTAACCCGTACCCTAACACGTACGCTCACCCTAAACCGTTGTCGTACCCTAACCTGTCCGCTAAACCTTCCCCATCCCCTAACCCTAACCCTAACCCTAACCCTAAACCTAATCCTTACCCGAAGCCTTACCCTAACCCGTACCCTAATCCTAATCCGTACGCTAACACTAACCCGTACCCTAACACTTATGCTCACCCTAAACCATTGTTGTAAACTAACCTGTCCCCTAAATCGTCCCCGTCCCCTACCCCTAACCCTAAACCTAACCCTAACCCTTACCCGAAGTCTTACCCTAATCCGTCCCCTAATCCTAACCCGTACGCTAACACTAACCCGTACCCTAACATGTACGCTCACCCTAAACCGTTGTCGTACCCTAACCTGTCCCCTAAACCGTCCCAGACCACTAACCCAAACCCTAACCCTAACCCTAACCCTTACCCGAAGCCTTAAACTAACCCGTCCCCTAATCCTAAACAGTACGATAACACTAACCCGTACCCTAACACGTACGCTCACCCTAAACCGTTGTTGTACCCTAACCTCTCCCCTAAACGGTCCCCGTCCCCTAACCCTAACCCTAACCCTAACCTTTACCCGAAGCCTTACCCTAACCCGTCCCCTAATCCTAACCCGTACGCTAACATTAACCCGTACTCTAACACGTACGCTCACCCTAAACAGTTGTCGTACACTAACCTGTCCCGTAAACCGACCCGGTCCCCTAACCCTAACCCTAAACCTAACCCTAAACCTAACCCTTACCCGAATACTTACCCTAACCCGTCCCCTAATCCTAACCCGTATGCTAACACTAACCCGTACCCTAACACGTACGCTCACCCTAAACCGTTGTCGTACCCTAACCTGTACCCTAAAACGTCCCCGTCCCCTAACCCTAACCCTAACCCTAAACCTAACCCTTACCCGAAGCCTTACCCTAACCCGTCCCCTAATCCTAAACCGTACGCTAACACTAACCCGTACCCTAACACGTACGCTCACCTTAAAACGTTGTCGTACCCTAACCTGTCCCCTAAACCGACCCCGTCCCCTAACCCTAACCCTAACCCTAACCCTTATCCGAAGCCTTACCCTAACCCGTCCCCTGATCCTAAACCGTACGCTACCACTAACCCGTACCCTAACACGTACGCACACCCTAAACCGTTGTCGTACCCTAACCTGTCCCCTAAACCGTCCCCGAGCCCTAACACTAACCCTAACCCTAACCCTAACCCTAACCCTTACCCGAAGCCTTACCCTAAACCGTCCCCTAATCCTAACCCGTACGCTAACACTAACCCGTACCCTAAAACGTACGCTCACACTAAACCGTTGTCGTACCCTAACCTGTCCCCTAAACCGTCCCCTTCCCCTAACCCTAACCCTAACCCTAACCTTAATCCATACTCGAAGCCTTACACTAACCCGTACCTTAATCCTAACCCGTACGCTAACACTAACCCGTACCCTAACACGTACGCACACCCTAAATCGTTGTCGTACCCTAACCTGTCCCCTAAACCGTCCCCATCCCCTAACCCTAACCCTAACCCTAACCCTAACACTTACCCGTAGCCTTACACTAACCCGTCCCGTAATCCCAACCCGTACGCTAACACTAACCCGTACCCTAACACGTACGCTCACACTAAAGCGTTGTCGTACACTAACCTGTCCCCTAAACCGTCCCCGTCCCCTAACCCTAACCCTAACCTAACCCTAACCCTTACCCGAAGCCTTAACCTAACCCGTCCCCTAATCCTAACCCGTACGCTACCACTAACCCATACCCTAACACGTACGCTCACCCTAAACCGTTGTCCTACCATAACCTTGCCCCTAAACCGTCCACGTCTCCTAACCCTAACCCTAACCCTGACCCTAACAATTACCCGAAGCCTTACCCTAACCCGTCCCCTAATCCTAACCCATACGCTAACACTAACCCGTACCCTAATACGTACGCTAACCCTAAACCGTTGTCGTACCGTAATCTCTCCCCTAAACCGTCCCCTTCACCTAACACTCACCCTAACCCTAACCCTAACCCTAACCCTTACCCGAAGCCTTAACCTAACCCGTCCCCTAATCCTAAACCGTATGCTAACACTAACCCGTACCCTAACACGTACGCTCACCCTAAACCGTTGTCGTACACTAACCTGTCTGCTAAACCTTCCCCATCCCCTAACCCTAACCCTAACCCTAACCCTAACACTAATCCTTACCCGAAGCCTGACCCTAACCCGACCCCTAATCCTAGTTGTACGCTAACACTAACACATACCCTAACACGTACGCTCACCCTAAAACGTTGTCCTACACTAACCGGTCCCCTAAACCTTCCCCGTCCCCTAACCTTAACCCTAACCGTAACCCTGAACCTAGCACTTACCCGAAGCCTTACCCTAACCCGTCCCCTAATCCTAACACGTACGCTAACACTAACCCGTACCCTAACACATACGCTCACCCTAAATCGTTGTCGTACACTAACCTGTCCCCTAAAACGTCCCCGTCCCCTAAACCTAACCCTAATCCTAACCTAAACCTAACCCTTTCCCGAAGGCTTACACTCACCCATCCCCTAATCCTAAACCGTACACTAACGCTAACCCGTACCCTAACACGTACGCTCACCCTAAACCGTTGTCGTACACTAACCTGTCCCCTAAACCGTTCCCGTTCCCTAACCCTAACCCTAACCCTAACCCTAACCCTAACCCTTACCCGAAGCCTTACCCTAACCCGTCCCCTAATCCTAACCCGTACGCTAACACTAACCCCTACCCTAACACGTACGCTCACCCTAAACCGTTGTCGTACCCTAACCTGTACCCTAAACCGTCCCCGTCCCCTAACCCTAACCCTAACCCTAACCCTAACCCTAACCCTTACCCGAAGCCTTAACCTAACCCGTCCCCTAATCCTAAACCGTATTCTAACACTAACCCGTACCCTAACACGTACGTTCACCCTAAACCGTAGTCGTACCCTAACCTGTCCCCTAAACCGTCCCCGTCCCCGTCCCCTAACCCTAACCCTAACCCTAACCCTTACCCGAAGCCTTACACTAACCCGTCCCGTAATCCTAACCCGTACGCTAACACTAACCCGTACCGTAATACGTACACTCACCCTAAACCGTTGTTGAACCCTAACCTGTCCCCTAAACAGTCCCCGTAACCTAACCCTAAACCTAACCCTAACCCTAACCCTAACCCTTACCCGAAGCCTTACACTAACCCGTCCCCTAATGCTAATCAGTACCCTAACACTAACCCGTATGCTAACAGGTACGTTCACCCTAAACCATTGTCGTACCCTAACATGTCCCCTAAACTGTCCCCGTCACCTAACCCTAAACCTAACCCTAATCCTAACCCTTACCCGAAGCCTTACACTATCCCGTCCCGTAATCCTAAACCGTACGCTAACACTAACCCGCACCCTAAGACGTACGCTCAGCGTAAACCGTTGTCGTACTCTAACCTGTCCCCTAAACAGTCCCCGTCCCCTAACCCCAACCCTAAACCTAACCCTAACCCTAACCCTTACCCGAAGCCTTAACCTAACCCGTCCCCTAATCCTGACCCGTATGCTAACACTAATCCGTACCCTAACACGTACGCTCACCCTAAACCTTTGTCTTACCCTAACTTGTACGCTAAACCTTCCCCATCCCCTAACCCTAACCCTAACCCTAAACCTAAACCTAATCCTTACCCGAAACCTTACCCTAACCCGTGCCCTAATCCTAATCCGTACGCTAACACTAAACTGTACCCTAACACTTATGCTCACCCTAAACCGTTGTTGGACCCTAACCTGTCCCCTAAACCGTCCCCGTCCCCTAACCCTAACCCTAACCCTAAACCTAACCCTTACCCGATGTCTTACCCTAATCCGTCCCCTAATCCTAACCCGTACGCTAACACTAACCCATACCCTAACATGTACGCTCACCCTAAACCATTGTCGTACCCTAACCTGTTCCCTAAACCGTCCCAGACCCCTAACCCAAACCCTAACCCTAACCCTAACCCTTACCCGAAGCCTTAAACTAACCCGTCCCCTAATCCTAAACCGTACGATAACACTAACCCGTACCCTAACACGTACGCTCACCCTAAACCGTTGTTGTACCCTAACCTCTCCCCTAAACGGTCCCTGTCCCCTAACCCTAACCCTAACCCTAACCCTTACCCGAAGACTTACCCTAACCCGTCCCCTAATCCTAACCCGTACGCTAACACTAACCCGTACCCTAACACGTACGCTCACCCTAAACCGTTGTCGTACCCTAACCTGTACCCTAAAACGTCCCCGTCCCCTAACCCTAACCCTAACCCTAAACCTAAACCTAACCCTTACCTGAAGCCTTACCCTAACCCGTCCCCTAATCCTAACCCGTACGCTAACACTAACCCGTACCCTAACAAGTACGCTCACCTTAAAACGTTGTCGTACCCTAACCTGTCCCCTAAACCGACCCTGTCCCCTAACCCTAACCCTAACCCTAACCCTAACCCTTATCCGAAGCCTTACCCTAACCCGTCCCCTGATCCTAAACCGTACGCTACCACTAACCCGTACCATAACACGTACGCACACCCTAAACCGTTGTCGTACCCTAACCTGTCCCCTAAACCGTCCCCGACCCCTAACACTAACCCTAACCCTAACCCTAACCCTAACCCTTACCCGAAGCCTTACCCTAAACCGTCCCCTAATCCTAACCCGTACGCTAACACTAACCCGTACCCTAACACGTACGCTCACACTAAATCGTTGGTATACCCTAACCTGTCCCCTAAACCGTCCCCTTCCCCTAACCCTAACCCTAACCCTAACCTTAATCCATATTCGAAGCCTTACCCTAACCCGTACCTTAATCCTAACCCGTACGCTAACACTAACCCGTACCCTAACACGTACGCACACCCTAAATCGTTGTCGTACCCTAACCTGTCCCCTAAACCGTCCTCATCCCCTAACCCTAACCCTAACACTAACCCTAACCCTAACACTTACCCGAAGCCTTACACTAACCCGTCCCGTAATCCTAAACCGTACGCTAACACTAACCCGTACCCTAACACGTACGCTCACCCTATACCGTTGTCGTACACTAACCTGTCCCCTAAACCGTCCCCGTCCCCTAACCCTAACCCTAACTTAACCCTAATCCTTACCCGAAGCCTTACCCTAACCCGTCCCCTAATCCTAACCCGTACGCTAACACTAACCCGTACCCTAACACGTACGCTCACCCTACACCTTTGTCCTACCATAACCTTGCCCCTAAACCGTCCCCGTCCCGTAACCCTAACCCTAACCCTAACCCTAAAAATTACCCGAAGCCTTACCCTAACCCGTCCCCTAATCCTAACCCATACGCTAACACTAACCTGTACCCTAACACGTACGCTCACCCTAAACCGTTGTCGTACCCTAATCTCTCCCCTAAACCGTCCCCTTCACCTAACACTCACCCTAACCCTAACCCTAACCCTTAACCGAAGCCTTAACCTAACCCGTCCCCTAATCCTAAACCGTATTCTAACACTAACCCGTACCCTAACACGTACGTTCACTCTAAACCGTAGTCGTACCCTAACCTGTCCCCTAAACCGTCCCCGTTCCCTAACCCTAACCCTAACCCTAACCCTAACCCTAACCCTTACCCGAAGCCTTACCCTAACCCGTCCCCTAATCCTAACCCGTACGCTAACACTAACCCGTACCCTAACACGTACGCTCACCCTAAACCGTTGTCGTACCCTAACCTGTACCCTAAACCGTCCCCGTCCCCTAACCCTAACCCTAACCCTAACCCTAACCCTAACCCTAACCCTTACCCGAAGCCTTAACCTAACCCGTCCCCTAATCCTAAACCGTATTCTAACACTAACCCGTACCCTAACACGTACGTTCACCCTAAACCGTAGTCGTACCTTAACCTGTCCCCTAAACCGTCCCCGCCCCCGTCCCCTAACCCTAACCCTAACCCTAACCCTTACCCGAAGCCTTACACTAACCCGTCCCGTAATCCTAACCCGTACGCTAACACTAACCCCTACCGTAATACGTACACTCACCCTAAACCGTTGTTGAACCCTAACCTGTCCCCTAAACCGTCCCCGTAACCTAACCCTAAACCTAACCCTAACCCTAACCCTAACCCTTACCCGAAGCCTTACACTAATCCGTCCCCTAATGCTAACCAGTACCCTAACACTAACCCGTATGCTAACAGGTACGTTCACCCTAAACCATTGTCGTACCCTAACATGTCCCCTAAACTGTCCCCGTCACCTAACCCTAAACCTAACCCTAATCCTAACCCTTACCCGAAGCCTTACACTATCCCGTCCCGTAATCCTAAACCGTACGCTAACACTAACCCGCACCCTAAGACGTACGCTCAGCGTAAACCGTTGTCGTACTCTAACCTGTCCCCTAAACAGTCCCCGTCCCCTAACCCTAACCCTAAACCTAACCCTAACCCTAACCCTTACCCGAAGCCTTAACCTAACCCGTCCCCTAATCCTAACCCGTACGCTAACACTAACCCGTACCCTAACACGTACGCTCACCCTACACCTTTGTCCTACCATAACCTTGCCCCTAAACCGTCCCCGTCCCCTAACCCTAACCCTAACCCTAACCCTAAAAATTACCCGAAGCCTTACCCTAACCCGTCCCCTAATCCTAACCCATACGCTAACACTAACCTGTACCCTAACACGTACGCTCACCCTAAACCGTTGTCGTACCCTAATCTCTCCCCTAAACCGTCCCCTTCACCTAACACTCACCCTAACCCTAACCCTAACCCTTAACCGAAGCCTTAACCTAACCTGTCCCCTAATCCTAAACCGTATTCTAACACTAACCCGTACCCTAACACGTACGTTCACTCTAAACCGTAGTCGTACCCTAACCTGTCCCCTAAACCGTCCCCGTTCCCTAACCCTAACCCTAACCCTAACCCTAACACTAACCCTTACCCGAAGCCTTACCCTAACCCGTCCACTAATCCTAACCCATACGCTAACACTAACCCGTACCCTAACACGTACGCTCACCCTAAACCGTTGTCGTACCCTAACCTGTACCCTAAACCGTCCCCGTCCCCTAACCCTAACCCTAACCCTAACCCTAACCCTAACCCTTACCCGAAGCCTTAACCTAACCGGTCCCCTAATCCTAAACCGTATTCTAACACTAACCCGTACCCTAACACGTACGTTCACCCTAAACCGTAGTCGTACCCTAACCTGTCCCCTAAACCGTCCCCGTCCCCGTCCCCTAACCCTAACCCTAACCCTAACCCTTACCCGAAGCCTTACACTAACCCGTCCCGTAATCCTAACCCGTACGCTAACACTAACCCCTACCGTAATACGTACACTCACCCTAAACCGTTGTTGAACCCTAACCTGTCCCCTAAACCGTCCCCGTAACCTAACCCTAAACCTAACCCTAACCCTAACCCTAACCCTTACCCGAAGCCTTACACTAACCCGTCCCCTAATGCTAACCAGTACCCTAACACTAACCCGTATGCTAACAGGTACGTTCACCCTAAACCATTGTCGTACCCTAACACGTCCCCTAAACTGTCCCCGTCACCTAACCCTAAACCTAACCCTAATCCTAACCCTTACCCGAAGCCTTACACTATCCCGTCCCGTAATCCTAAACCGTACGCTAACACTAACCCGCACCCTAAGACGTACGCTCAGCGTAAACCGTTGTCGTACTCTAACCTGTCCCCTAAACAGTCCCCATCCCCTAACCCTAACCCTAAACCTAACCCTAACCCTAACCCTTACCCGAAGACTTAACCTAACCCGTCCCCTAATCCTAACCCGTATGCTAACACTAATCCGTACCCTAACACGTACGCTCACCCTAAACCTTTGTCTTACCCTAACTTGTACGCTAAACCTTCCCCATCCCCTAACCCTAACCCTAACCCTAAACCTAAACCTAATCCTTACCCGAAGCCTTACCCTAACCCATACCATAATCCTTATCCGTACGCTAACACTAAACTGTACCCTAACACTTATGCTCACCCTAAACCGTTGTTGAACCCTAACCTGTCCCCTAAACCGTCCCCGTGCCCTAACCCTAACCCTAACCCTAAACCTTACCCTTACCCGAAGTCTTACCCTAATCCGTCCCCTAATCCTAACCCGTACGCTAACACTAACCCGTACCCTAACATGTACGCTCACCCTAAACCGTTGTCGTACCCTAACCTGTCCCCTAAACCGTCCCAGACACCTAACCCAAACCCTAACCCTAACCCTAACCCTTACCCGAAGCCTTAAACTAACCCTTCCCCTAATCCTAAACCGTACGATAACACTTACCCGTACCCTAACACGTACGCTCACCCTAAACCGTTGTCGTACCCTAACCTGTACCCTAAAACTTCCCCGTCCCCTAACCCTAACCCTAACCCTAAACCTAAACCTAACCCTTACCCGAAGCCTTACCCTAACCCGTCCCCTAATCCTAACTCGTACGCTAACACTAACCCGTACCCTAACAAGTACGCTCACCTTAAAACGTTGTCGTACCCTAACCTGTCCCCTAAACCGACCCTGTCCCCTAACCCTAACCCTAACCCTAACCCTAACCCTTATCGGAAGCCTTACCCTAACCCGTCCCCTGATCCTAAACCGTACGCTACCACTAACCCGTACCGTAACACGTACGCACACCCTAAACCGTTGTCGTACCCTAACCTGTCCCCTAAACCGTCCCCGACCCCTAACACTAACCCTAACCCTAACCCTAACCCTAACCCTTACCCGAAGCCTTACCCTAAACCGTCCCCTAATCCTAACCCGAACGCTAACACTAACCCGTACACTAACACGTACGCTCACACTAAATCGTTGGTATACCCTAACCTGTCCCCTAAACCGTCCCCTTCCCCTAACCCTAACCCTAACCCTAACCTTAATCCATACTCGAAGCCTTACCCTAACCCGTACCTTAATCCTAACCCGTACGCTAACACTAACCCGTACCCTAACACGTACACTCACCCTAAAACGTTGTCGTACCCTAACCTGTCCCCTAAACCGTCCTCATCCCCTAACCCTAACCCTAACACTAACCCTAACCCTAACACTTACCCGAAGCCTTACACTAACCCGTCCCGTAATCCTAAACCGTACGCTAACACTAACCCGTACCCTAACACGTACGCTCACCCTATACCGTTGTCGTACACTAACCTGTCCCCTAAACCGTCCCCGTCCCCTAACCCTAACCCTAACTTAACCCTAATCCTTACCCGAAGCCTTACCCTAACCCGTCCCCTAATCCTAACCCGTACGCTAACACTAACCCGTACCCTAACACGTACGCTCACCCTACACCTTTGTCCTACCATAACCTTGCCCCTAAACCGTCCCCGTCCCCTAACCCTAACCCTAACCCTAACCCAAAAATTACCCGAAGCCTTACCCTAACCCGTCCCCTAATCCTAACCCATACGCTAACACTAACCTGTACCCTAACACGTACGCTCACCCTAAACCGTTGTCGTACCCTAATCTCTCCCCTAAACCGTCCCCTTCACCTAACACTCACCCTAACCCTAACCCTAACCCTTAACCGAAGCCTTAACCTAACCCGTCCCCTAATCCTAAACCGTATTCTAACACTAACCCGTACCCTAACACGTACGTTCACTCTAAACCGTAGACGTACCCTAACCTGTCCCCTAAACCGTCCCCATCCCCGTCCCCTAACCCTAACCCTAACCCTAACCCTAACCCTTACCCGAAGCCTTACCCTAACCCGTCCCGTAATCCTAACCAGTACGCTAACACTAACACGTACCCTAACACGTACGCTCACCCTAAACCGTTGTCGTACCGTAACCTGTCCCCTAAACCGTCCCCATCCCCTAACCCTAACCCTAACCCTTACCCGAACCCTTACCCTAACCCGACCCCTAATCCTAGCTGTACGCTAACATTAACCCATACCCTAACACGTACGCTCACCCTAAACCGTTGTCGTACCCTAACCTGTCCCCTAAACCGTCCCCGTCACCTAACCCTAACCCTAACCCTAACCCTAACCCTAAGCCTTACCCGAAGCCTTAGCCTAACCCGTCCCATAATCCTAACCCGTACGCTAACACTAAACCGTACCCTAACACGTACGCTCACCCTAAACCGTTGTCGTACCCTAACCTGTCCCCTAAACCGTCCCCGTCCCCTAACCCTAACCCTAACCCTAACCCTAACCCTAACCATTAAGCGAAGCGTTACCTTAAACTGTCCCCTAATCCTAACCCGTACGCTAACACTAACCCATACCCTAACATGTACGCTAACCCGAAACCGTTGTCGTACCCTAACCTGTCCCCTAAACCGTCCCCTAACCCTAACACTAACCCTAAGCCTACCCCTAACACTAACCCTTACCCAGATCCTTACACTAACCCGTCCCCTAATCCTAAACCGTACGCTAACACTAACCCGTACCCTAACACGTACGCTCACCCTAAACCGTTGTCGTACACTAACCTGTTCCCTAAACCGTCCCCGTCCCCTAACCCTAACCCTAACACTAACCCAGCCCTAACCCTTACCCAAAGCCTTACCCTAACCCGTCCCATAATCCTAACCTGTACGCTAACACTAACCCATACCCTAAAACGTACGCTCAACTTCAAACGTTGTCGTACCCGAACTTTTCCCCTAAACCGACCCCGTCCCCTACACCTAACCCTAACCCTAACCCTCACCCTAACCCTTACCCGAAGCATTACCCTAACCCATCCCCTAATCCTAACCCATACGCTTCCACGAACACGTACCCTAAAACGTACGCACACCCTATACCGTTGTCGTACCCTAAACTTACCCCTAAACCATCCCTGACCCCTAACCCTAACCCTAACCCTAACCCTAACCTTAACCCTAACACTTACCCGAAGCCTTACACTAACCCGTCCCCTAATCCTAACCCTTATGCTAACATTAACCCGTACCCTAACACGTACGCTCACCCTAAACCGTTCTTGTACCCTAACCTGTCCCCTAAACCGTCCCCTAACACTAACCCTAACCCTAACCCTAACCCTAATCCTAAACCTAACCCTTACCCTAACCCTAACCCTAACCCTAACACTAACGCTAACCCTTACCCGAAGCCTTACCCTAACCCGTCCCATAAGCCTAACCCGTACGCTAACACTAACCCATGCCCTAACACGTACGCTCACCTTACACCGTTGTCGTACACTAACCTGTCCCCAAAACCGTCCCCGTCACCTAACCCTAACCCTAACCCTAGCCCTAACCCTAACCCTTACCGAAGCCTTACTCTAACCCGTCCCCTAATCCTAAACCATACGATAACACTAACCCATACCCTAACACGTACGCTCACCCTAAACCGTTGTCGTACCCTAACCTACCCCTAAACCGTTCCCGTCCCCGTCCCCTACCCCTAACCCTAACCCTAACCCAAACCCTTACCCGAAGCCTTACACTAACCCTTCCCCTAATCCTAATCCGTACGCTAACACTAACCAGTACCCTAACACGTACGCTCTCCCTAAACCGTTGTCGTACACTAACCTGTCCCCTAAACCGTCCCCGTCCCCGTCCCCTAACCCTAACCCTAAACCTAACCCTTACCCGAAGCCTTACCCTAACCCATCCCCTAATCCTAACCCGTACGCTAACACTAACCCGTACCCTAACACGTACGCTCACCCTAAACCGTTGTCGTACCCTAACCTGTCCCCTAAACCGTCCCCGGCCCTGTCCCCTAACCCTAACCCTAACCCTAACCCTAACCCTAACCCTAACCCTAACCCTAACCTGTCCCCTAAACCGTCCCCGTCCCCTAACCCTAACCCTAACCCTAACCCTAACCCTAAACCTAACCCTTACCCGAAGCCTTACCCTAACCCGTCCCCTAATCCTAACCTGTACGCTAACTCTAACACGTACCCTAACACGTACGCTCACGCTAAACCGTTGTCGTACCCTAACCTGTCCCCTAAAGCGTCCCCGTCCCCTAACAATAACCCTAAACATAAACTTAACCCTAACCCTTACCCGAAGCCTTACCCTAACCCGCCCCCTAATCCTAAACTGTACTCTAACACTAACCCGTACCCTAACACGTACGCTCACACTAAAATGTTGTCGTAACCTAACCAGTCCCCTAAACCGTCCCCGTCCCCTAACCCTAACCCTAACCCTCACCCTAACCCTAACCCTTACCCGAAGCCTTACCCTAACCCGTCCCCAAAACCTAACCCGTACGCTAACACTAACCCGTACCCTAATACGTACGCTCACCCTAAACCGTTGTCGTACCCTAACCTGTCCCCTAAACCGTCCCCGTCCCCTAACCCTAACCCTAACACTAACCCTTACTCGAAGCCTTACCCTAACCTGTCCCCGAATCCTAACCCGTACGCTAACACTAATCCGTACCCTAACACGTACGCTCACCATAAACCGTTGTCGTACCCTAGCCTGTCCCCTAAACGGTCCCCGTCCCCTAACCCTAACCCTAACCCTAACCCTAAACCTAACCCTTACCCGAAGCCTTACCCTAACACGTCCCCTAATCCTAACCCGTACGCTAATATTAAACCGTACCCTAACAGATACGCACACCCTAAACCGTTGTCATACCCTAACATGTCCCCTAAACCGTCCCCGTCCCCGTCCCCATCCCCGTCCCCTAACCCTAACCCTAACCCTTACCCGAAGCCTTACCCTAACCCGTCCTCTAATCCTAACCCGTACGCTAACACTAACCCGTACCCTAACAGGTACGCTCACCCTAAACCTTGTAGTACCCTAACCTGTCCCCTAAACCGTCCCCGTCCCCTAACCCTAACCCTAACCCTAAACGTAACCCTTACCCGAAGCCTTACCCTAACCCGTCCCCTAATCCTAAACCGTACGCTAACACTAACCCGTACCCTAACACGTACGCTCACCCTAAACCGTTGTCATACACTGACCTGTCCCCTAAACCGTCCCCGTCCCCGTCCCATAACCCTAACCCTAACCCTAACCCTAACCCTTACCCGAAGCCTTACCCTAACCCGTCCCCTAATCCTAACCCGTACTCTAACACTAACCCGTACCCTAACACGTACGCTCACCCTAAACCGTTGTCGTACGCTAACCTGTCCCCTAAACCGTCAAAGTCCCCTAAACCTAACCCTAACCCTAAACCTAACCCTAACCCGAACCCTTACCCGAAGCCTTACCCTAAACCGTCCCCTAATCCTAACCCGTATGCTAACTCTAACCCATACCCTAACACGTACGCTCACCCTAAACCGTTGTCGTACACTAACCTGTCCCCTAAACTGTCCCCATTCCCTAACCCTAACCCTAACCCTAACCCTTACCCTAACCCTTACCCGAAACCTTACCATAACCCGTCCCCTAATCCTAAACCGTACGCTAACACTAATACATACCCTAAAACGTACGCTCACCCAAAACCGTTGTCATACCCTAACCTGTTCCCTAAACCGTCCCCGTCCCTTAACCCTAACCCTAACCCTGACCTTAAACCTTACCCGAAGCATTACCCTAACCCGTCCACTAATCCTAACCCGTATGCTAACTCTAACCCGTACCATAACACGTACGCTCACCCTAAACCGTTGTCGTACCCTAACCTGTCTCCTAAACCGTCCCCGTTCCCTAACCCTAACCCTAACACTAACCCTAACCCTTACCCGAAGCCTTAACCTAACCCGTCCCCTGATCCTAACCCATACGATAACACTAACCCGTACCCTAACACGTACGCTCACCCTAAACCGTTGTCGTACCCTAACCTGTCCCCTAAAACGTCCCCGTCCCCTAACCCTAACCCTAACCCTAACCCTAACCCTTACCCGAAGCCTTAACCTAACCCGTCCCCTGATCCTAACCCATACGATAACACTAACCCGTACCCTAACACGTACGCTCACCCTAAACCGTTGTCGTACCCTAACCTGTCCCCTAAACCGTCCCCGTCCCCTAACCCTAACCCTAACACTAACCCTTACCCGAAGCCTTACCCTAACCTGTCCCCTAATCCTAACCCGTACGCTAAAACTAACCCGTACCCTAACACGTACGCTCACCATAAACCGTTGTCGTACCCTAGCCTGTCCCCTAAACCGTCCCCGTCCCCTAACCCTAACCCTAACCCTAACCCTTACCTGAAGCCTTACCCTAACCCTTCCCCTAATCCTAAACCATACGCTAACACTAACCCGTACCCTAACACGTACGCTCACACTAAACTATTGTGATACCCTAACCTGTCCCCTAAATCGTCCCTGTCCCCTAACCCTAACCCTAACCCTAACCCTAACCCTTACTCGAAGGCTTACCCTAACCCGTCCCCTAATCCTAAAGCGTACGCTAACACTAACCCGTACCCTAACACGTACGCTCACCCTAAACAGTTGTCGTACACTAACCTGTCCTGTAAAGCGTCCCGGTCCCCTAACCCTAATCCTAACCCTAACCCTAAACCTAACCCTTACCCGAATACTTACCCTAACCCGTCCCCTAATCCTAACCCGTATGCTAACTCTAACCCATACCCTAACACATACACACCCTAAACCGTTGTTATACACTAACCTGTCCCCTAAACCGTCCCCGTCTCCTAACCCTAACCCTAACCCTAACCCTAACCCTAACCCTTACCCGAAGCCTTACCCTAACCCATCCCCTAATCCTAACCTGTACGCTAACACTAACCCGTAGCCTAACACGTACGCTCACCATAAACCGTTGTCGTACCATAACCTGTCCCCTAAACCGTCCCCGTCCCCTAACCCTAACCCTAACCCTAAACCTTACCTGAAGCCTTACCCTAACCCGTCCCCTAATCCTAACCCGTACGCTAACACTAACCCGTACCCTAACACGTACGCTCACCCTAAACCGTTGTCGTACACTAACCTGTCCCCTAAACCGTCCCCGTCCCCTAACCCTAACCCTAAACCTAACGCTAAACCTAACCCTTACCTGAAGCCTTACCGTCAACCGTCCCCTAATCTTAACCCATACGATAACACTAACCCGTACCCTAACACGTACGCTCACCCTAAACCGTTGTCGTACCCTAACGTGTCCCCTAAACCATCCCCGTCCCCTAACCCTAACCCTAACCTTAACGCTAACCCTTACCCGAAGCCTTACTCTAACCCGTTACCTAATCCTAACCCGTACGCTAACACTAACCCATACCCTAACACGTACGCTCACCCTAAACCGTTGTCGTACCCTAACCTGTCCCCTACACTGTCCCCTTCCCCATCCCCTAACCCTAACCCTAACCCTAACCCTAACGCTTACCCGAAGCCTTATCCTTACCCGTCCCCTAATCCTACTCCGTACGTTAACACTAACCCGTACCCTAACACGTACGCTAACCCTAAACCGTTGTTGTACCCTAAACTGTCCCCTAAACCGTCCCCGTCCCCTAACCCTAACACTAACACTAACACTAATCCTTACCCGAAGCCTTAACCTAACCCGTCCCCTAATCCTAACCCGTACGCTAACAATAACACGTACCCTAACATGTACGCTCACACTAAACCATTGTCGTACCCTAACCTGTCCCCTAAACCTTCCCCATCCCCTAACCCTAACCCTAAACCTAACCCTTACCCGAAGCCTTACCCAAAGCCTTACCCTAACCCGTCCCATAATCATAACGCGTACGCTAACACTAACCAGTACCCTAACACGTACGCTCACCCTAAACCGTTGTCGTACCCTAACCTGTCCCCTAAACCGTCCCCATCCCCTAACCCTAACCCTAACCCTAACTCTAACACTAACCCTTACCCGAAGCCTTACCCTAACCCGTCCCCTAATCCTAACCCGTACGCTAACACTAACCCGTATCCTAACACGTACGCTCACCCTAAACCTTTGTCTTACACTAACCTGTCCCCTAAACCGTCCCCGTCCCCGTCCCCATCCCCTAACCCTAACCGAAACACTACCCCTATCCCTTACCCAAAGCCTTACACTAACCCGTGCCCTAATCCTAAACCGTACGCTAACACGAACCCGTACCTTAACACGTACGCTCACCCTAAACCGTTGTCGTAACCTAACATGTCCCCTAAACCGTCCCCGTCCCCTAACACTAACCCTAACCCTAAACCTAACCCTAACCCTTACCCGAAGCCTTAACCTAACACATTCCCTAATCCTAACCCGTACGCTAACACTAACACGTACCCTAACACGTACGCTCACCCTTAACCATTGTCGTACACTAACATGTTCCCTAAACCGTCCCCATCCCCTAACCCTAACCCTAACCCTTACCCGAAGCCTTATCCTTACCGGTCCCCTAATCCTAACCTGTACACTAGCACTAACCCGTACCCTAACACGTACGCTCACCCTAAACCGTTGCCATACCCTAACCAGTCTCCTAAACTGTCCCCGTCCCCTAAACTTAACCCTAACCCTAACCCTAACGCTTACCAAAGCCTTACACTAACCCGTCCCTTATCCTAACCCGTACGCTAAAACTAACCCGTACCCTAACACGTACGCTCACCCTAAACCGTTGTCATAACCTAACCTGTCCCCTAAACCGTTCCCGTCCCCTAACCCTAATCCTAAACCTAACCATAACCCTTACCCGAAGCCTTACCCTAACCCGTCACCTAATCCTAACCTGTATGCTAACACTAACCTGTACCCTAACACGTACGCTCACCCTAAACTATTGTCGTACCCTAACCTGTCCCCTAAACCATCCGCGTCCCCTAACCCTAACCCAAACCCTAACCCTAACCCTAACCCTAACTCTTACCCGAAGCCTTAAAATAAGCCGTCCCCTAATCCTAACACGTACGCTAACACTAAACCGTACCCTAACACGTACGCTCACCCTAAACCGTTGTCATACCCTAACATGTCCCCTAAACTGTCCCCGTCCCCTAACCCTAACCCTAACCCTAACACTAACCCTAACCCTAAACTGTCCTCGTCCCCTAACCCTAAGCCTAACCCTAACCCTAACCCTTACTCGAAGCCTTACCCTAACCCGTCCCCTAATCCTAACCCGTACGCTAACACTAACCCGTACCCTAACATGTACACTCACCCCAAACCGTTGTCGTACCCTAACCTGTGCCCTAAACCATCCCCGTCCCCTAACCCTAACCCTAACCCTAACCCTAACCCTAATACTTACCCGAAGCCTTATCCTAGACCCTCCCTAATCCTAACCCGTAACCTAACACTAACCCGTAACCTAACACGTACGCTCACCCTAAACCGTTGTCATACCCTAACATGTCCCCTAAACTGTCCCCGTCCCCTAACCCTAACCCTAACCCTAACCCTTACCCGAAGCCTTACCCTAACCCGTCCCCTAATCCTAACCCGTACGCTAACACTAACCCTTACCCTAAAACGTACGATCACCCTAAACCATTGTCGTACCAGAACCTGTCCCCTAAACGGTCCCCGTCCCCGTCCCCTAACCCTAAACCTAACCCTAACCCTAACCCTTACCCGATGCCTTACCCAAACCCGTCCCCTAATCCTAACCCGTACGCTAACACTAACCCGTACCGTAACACGTACACACACCCTAAACCGTTGTCGTACCCTAACCTCTCCCCTAAACCATCCCAGTGCCCTAACCCCAACCCTAACCCTAACCCTAACCCTAACACTTACCCGAAGCCTTACCCTAACCCGTTCCCTATTCCTAACCCGTACCCTAACAGTAACCCGTACCCTAACACGTACGCACAACCTAAACCGCTGTCGTACCCTAAAATGTCCCCTAAACTGTCCCCGTCCCCTAACCCTAACACTAACCCTAACCCTAACCCTAACCCTAACACTTACCCGAAGCCTTACCCTAACCAGTCCCCTAATCCTAAACCGTAAGCTAACACTAACCCGTACCCTAACACGTATGCTCACCCTAAACAGTTGTCGTACACTAACCTGTCCCCTAAACCGTCCCGGTCCCCTAACGCTAACCCTAACCCTAACCCTAAACCTAACCCTTACCCGAATCCTTACCCTAACCCGTCCCCTAATCCTAACACGTACGCTAACACTAATCCGTACCCTAACACGTACGCTCACCCTATACCGTTGTCGTACCCTAACCTGTCCCCTAAACCGTCCCCGTCCCCGTCCCCTAACCCTAACCCTAACCCTAACACTTACCCGAAGCCTTACCCTAACCCGTCCCCGAATCCTAAACCGTACGCTAACACTAACCCGTACCCTAAAACGTACGCTCACCCTAAACCGTTGTCGTACCATAACCTGTCCCCTAAACCGTCCCCGTCCCCGTCCCCTAAACCTAACCCTAACCCTAACCCTTACCCGAAGCCTTACCCTAACCCGTCCCCTAATCCTAACCCGTACGCTAACACTAACCCGTAACCTAACACGTACTCTCACCCTAAACCGTTGTCGTACCATAACCTGTCCCCTAAACCGTCCCCGTCCCCTAACCCTAACCCTAACCCTAACCCTTACCCGAAACCTTGCCCTAACCCGCCCCTAATCCTAACCCGTACGCTACCACTAACCCATACCCTAACACGTACACTCACCCTAAACCGTTGTCCTACCCTAACCTGTCCCCTAAACCGTCCCCATCCCCTAACCCTAACCTTAACCCTAACCCTAACCCTAACACTTACCCGAAGCCTTAACATAAACCGTCCCCTAATCCTAACCCATACGCTAACACTAACCCGTACCCTAACACATACGCTCACCCTAAACTGTTGTCATACCATTACCTGTCCCCTAAAACGTCCCCGTCCCCTTACCCTAACCCTAACCCTAACCCTAAGCCCTACCCGAAGGCTTACCCTAACCCATCCCCTAATCCTAACCCGTACGCTAACACTAAACCATACCCTAACACGTACGGTCACCCTAAAATGTTGTTGTATCCTAACCTGTCCCCTAAACCGATCCCGTCCCCTAACCCTAACCCTAACCCTAACCCTTACTCGAAGCCTTACCCTAACCCGTCCCCTAATCCTAAACCGTATGCTAACACTAACCCGTACCCTAACATGTACACTCACCCTAAACAGTTGTCGTACCCTAACCTGTGCCCTAAACCATCCCCGTCCCCTAACCCTAACCCTAACCCTAACCCTAACCCTAATCCTTACCCGAAGCCTTACCCTAACCCCTCCCTAATCCTAAACCGTAACCTAACACTAACCCGTACCCTAACACGTACGCTCACCCTAAACCGTTGACATACCCTAACATGTCCCCTAAACTGTCCCCGTCCCCTAACCCTAACCCTAACCCTAACCCTTACCCGAACCCTAACCCTTACCCGAAGCCTTACATTAACCTGTCCCATAAACTTAACCCGTACGCTAACACTAACCCGTACCCTAATACGTACACTCACCCTAAACCGTGGTCGTACTCTAACCTGTCCCCGAAACCGTCCCTGTCCCCTAACCCAAACCCTAACCCTAAACCTAACCCTAACCCTTACCCGAAGCCTTACCCTATCCCGTCCCCTAATCCTAAACCATACGCTAACACTAACCCGTACCCTAACACGTATGCTCACCCTAAAGAGTTTTCGTACCCTAACCTGTCCCCTAAACCGTCCCGGTCCCCTAACCCTAACCCTAACCCTAACCCTAAACTTAACCCTTACCCGAAGCCTTACCCTAACCCGTCCCTTAATCCTAACCTGTACGCTAACACTAATCCGTACCCTTACACGTACGCTCACCCTAAAACTTTGTCGTACCCTAATCTGTCCCCTAAACCGTCCCCGTCCACTAACCCTAACCCTAACCCTTACCCGAAGCCTTACACTAACCCGTCCCCTAATCCTATATCGTACGCTAACACCAACACATACCCTAACACGTATGCTCACCCTAAAGAGTTGTCGTACCCTAACCTGTCCTCTTAACCGTCCCGGTCCCCTAACCCTAACCCTAACCCTTACCCTAAACCTAACCCTTACCCGAAGCCTTACACTAACCCGTCCCCTAATCCTAACCCGTACGCTAACACTAATCCGTACCCTAACACGTACGCTCAACCTAAACCATTGTCGAACCCTAACCTGTCCCCTAAACCGTCCCTGACCCATAACCCTAAACCTAATCCTAACCCTAACCCTTACCCGAAGCCTTACACTAACCCGTCTCCTAAACCTAACCCGTACGCTAACACTAACCCGTACCCTAACACGTACGCTCACCCTAAACCGATGTCGAACCCTAACCTGTCCCCTAAACCGTCCCCGTCCCCTAACCCTAACCCTAACCCTAACCCTAACCCTTACCCGAAGCCTTACCCAAACCCGTCCCCAATCCTGACTCGTATGCTAACACTAACCCGTACCCTAACACGTACGCTCACCCTAAACCGTTTTCGTACCATAATCTGTCCCCTAAACCGTCCCCGTCCCCGTCCCCTAACCCTAACCCTAACCCTAATCCTTTCCCGTAGCCTTACACTAACCCGTCCCCTAATCCTATCCCGTACCCTAACACTAACCGGTACCCTAACACGTAGGCTCACCCTAAACCGTTGTCGTACCCTTACATGTCCCGTAAACTGTCCCCGTCCCGTAACCCTAACCCTAACCCTAACCCTAAACCTTACCCGAAGCCTTACACTAACCCGTCCCATAATCCTAACCCGTACGCTAAAACTAACCCGTCCCCTAACACGTATGCTCACCCTAAACAGTTGTCGTACCCTAACCTGTCCCCAAAACCGTCCCGGTCCCCTAACCCTAACCCTAACCTTAACCCTAAACCTAACCCTTACCCGAAGCCTTACCCTAACCCGTCCCTTAATCCTAACCCGTACGCTAACACTAATCCGTACCCTAACACGTACGCTCACCCTAAACCTTTGTCGTACCCTAACCTGTCCCCTAAACAGTCCCCGTCCCCTAACCCTAACCCTAACCCTAACCCTAACCCTAACCCTAACCCTAACACTTACCCGAAGCCTTACCCTAACCCGACCCTTAATCCTAAACCGTACGCTAAAACTAACCCGTACCCTAACACGGATGCTCACCCTAAACAGTTGTCGTACCCTAACCTGTCCCCTAAACCGTCCCGGTCCCCTAACCCTAACCCTAACCCTTACCCTAAACCTAACGCTTACCCGAAGCCTTACATTAACCCGTCCCTTAATTTTAACACGTACGCTAACACTAATCCGGACCCTAACACGTACGCTCACCCTAAACCGTTGTCGAAACCTAACCTGTCCCCTAAACCGTCCCCGTCCCAGTCACCTAACCCTAACCCTAACCCTAACCCTAACCCTTACCCGAAGACTTACCCTAACCCGTCCCCAATCCTAACCCGTACGCTAACACTAACCCGTACCCTAACACGTACGCTCAACCTAAACTGTTTTCGTACCATAACCTGTCCCCTAAACCGTCCCCGTCCCCGTCCCCTAACCCTAACCCTAAACCTTACCCGAAGCCTTACACTAACCCGTCCCCTAATCCTAACCCGTACGCTACCACTAAACCATACCGTAACACGTACGCTCACCCTAAACCGTTGTCCTACCCTAACCTGTCCCCTAAACCTTCCCCGTCCCCTAACCTTAACCCTAACCGTAAGCCTAAACCTAACCCTTACCCGAAGCCTTACCCTAACCGTCCCCTAATCCTAACACGTACGCTAACACTAACCCGTACCCTAACACATACGCTCAACCTAAATCGTTGTCGTACCCTAACCTGTCCCCTAAAACGTCCCCGTCCCCTAAACCTAACCCTAACCCTAAACTAAACCTAACCCTTTCCCGAAGGCTTACCCTAACCCATCCCCTAATCCTAAACCGTACACTAACACTAACGCGTACCCTAACACGTAGGTTCACCCTAAACCGTAGTCGTACCCTAACCTGTCCCCTAAACCGTCCCCTAACCCTAACCCTAACCCTAACCCTAACCCTTACCCGAAGCCTTACACTAAACCGTCCCCTAATGCTAACCAGTACCCTAACACTAACCCGTACGCTAACATGTACGCTCACCCTAAACCATTGTCGTACCCTAACATGTCCCCTAAACTGTCCCCGTCCCCTAACCCTAACCCTAACACTAACCCTAAACCTAATCCTTACCCGAAGCCTCGCCCTAACCCGTACCCTAATCCTAATCCGTACGCTAACACTAACCCGTACCCTAACACTTATGCTCACCCTAAAACGTTGTTGTAAACTAACCTGTCCCCTAAACCGTCCCCGTCCCCTAACCCTAACCCTAACCCTAACCCTAAACCTAACTCTTACCCGAAGCCTTACCTTAAACTGTCCCCTAATCCTAACCCGTACGCTAACACTAACCCATACCTTAACATGTACGCTCACCCTAAACCGTTGTCGTACCCTAACCTGTCCCCTAAACCGTCCCCTAACCCTAACCCTAACCCTAAGCCTAACCCTAACACTAACCCTTACCCAGAGCCTTACACTAGCAAGTCCCCTAATCCTAAACCGTACGCTAACACTAACCTGTACCCTAACACGTACGCTCACCCTAAACCGTTGTCGTACACTAACCTGTTCCCTAAACCGTCCCCGTCCCCTAACCCTAACTCTAACACTAACCCAGCCCTAACCCTTACCCAAAGCCTTACCCTAACCCGTCCCATAATCCTAACCCGTACGCTAACACTAACCCATACCCTAAAACGTAAGCTCACCTTCAAACGTTGTCGTACCCTAACCTGTCCCCTAAACCGACCCCGTCCCCTAACCCTAACCCTAACCCTAACCCTCACCCTAACACTTACCCGAAGCCTTACCCTAACCCATCCCCTAATCCTAACCCGTACGCTTCCACGAACCCGTACCCTAAAACGTACGCACACCCTAAACCGTTGTCGTACCCTAACCTGACCCCTAAACCGTCCCTGACCCCTAACCCTAACCCTAACCCTAACCCTAAACCTAACCCTAACCCTTACCCGAAGCCTTACCCTAACCCGTCCCCTAATCCTAACCCTTATGCTAACACTAACCCGTACCCTAACACGTACGCTCACCCTAAACCGTTCTCGTACCCTAACCTGTCCCCTAAACCGTCCCCGTCCCCTAACCCTAACCGTAACCCTAACCCTAACCCTAATCCTAAACCTAACCCTTACCCTAACCCTAACCCTAACCCTAACCCTAACCCTTATCCGAAGCCTTACCCTAACCCGTCCCCTAAACCTAAACCGTACGCTAACACTAACTTGTACCCTAACACGTACGCTCACCCTAAACCGCTGTCGTAAACTAACCTGTCCGCTAAACCGTTCCCGTCCGCGTCCCCTAACCCTAACCCTAACCCTAACCCTAACACTTACCCGAAGCCTTACACTAACCCGTCACCTAATCCTAACCCGTACGCTAACACTAACCCGTACCCTAACACATACGCTCACCCTAAACCGTTGTCGTACCCTAACCTGTCCCCTAAACCGTCCCCGTCCCCTAAACCTAACCCTAACCCTAACCGTAACTCTAACCCTTACCCGAAGCCTTACCCTAACCCGTCCCCTAATCCTAACCCGTACGCTAACACTAACATATACCCTAACACGTACACTCACCCAAAACCGTTGTTGTACCCTAACCTACCCCTAAACCGTTCCCGTCCCCGTCCCCTACCCCTAACCCTAACCCTAACCCTAACCCTTACCCGAAGCCTTACACTAACCCTTCCCCTAATCCTAACCCGTACGCTAACACAAACCCGTACCCTAACACGTACGCTCACCCTAAATTGTTGTCGTACCCTAACCTGTACCCTAAACGGTCCCCGTCCCCTAACCCTAACACTAACCCTAACCCTAACCCTTACCCGAAGCCTTACCCTAACCCGTCCCCTAATCCTAACCCGTAGGCTAACACTAACCCGTACTCTAACACGTACGCTCACCCGAAACCGTTGTCGTACCCTAACCTGTCCCCTAAACCGTCCCCTTCCCCTAACCCTAACCCTAACCCTAACCCTAACCCTAACCCTTACCCGGAGCCTTACCCTAACCCGTCCCCTAATCCTAACCCGTACGCTAACACTAACCCGTACCCTAACACGTACGCTCACCCTAAACCGTTGTCGTACCCTAACCTGTCCCCTAAACCGTCCCCGTCCCCGTCCCCTAACCCTAACCCTAACCCTAACCCTAAACCTTACCCGAAGCCTTACCCTAACCCATCCCCTAATCCTAACCCGAACGCTAACAATAACCCGTACCCTAACACGTACGCTCACCCAAACAGTTGTCGTACCCTAACCTGTCCCCTAAACCGTCACCGTCCCCTAATCCTAACCCTAACCCTAAACCTAACACTAAACCTAACCGTTACCCGAAGCCTTACCCTAACCCGTCCCCTAATCATAAACCGTACGCAAACTCTAACCCGTACCCTAACACGTACGCTCACGCTAAACCGTTGTCGTACACTAACCTGTCCCCTAAAACGTCCCCGTCCCCTAACGCTAACCCTAAACATAAACCTAACCCTAACCCTTACCCGAAGCCTTACCCTAACCCGTCCCCTAATCCTAACATGTACGCTAACACTAACCCATACCCTAACACGTACGCTCACCCTAAAATGTTGTCGTACCCTAACCAGTCCCCTAAACCGTCCCCGTCCCCTAACCCTAACCCTAACCCTAACCCTAACTCTAACCCTTAACCGAAACCTTACCCTAACCCGTCCCCTAATCCTAACCAGTACGATAACACTAACACCTACCCTAACACGTACGCTCACCCTAAACCGTTGTCGTACACTAACCTGTCCCCTAAACCGCCCCCGTCCCCATCCCCTAACCCTAACCCTAACGTAACCCTAACCCTTACCCGAAGCCTTACCCTAACCCGTCCCCTAATCCTAACCCGTACGCTAACACTAACCCGTACCCTAACACGTACGCTCACCCTAAACCGTTGTCGTACCCTAACCTGTCCCCTAAACCGTCCCCGTCCCCTAACCCTAACACTAACCCTTACCCGAAGCCTTACCCTAACCCGTCACCTAATCCTAACCCGTACGCTAACACTAACCCGTACCCTAACACGTACGCTCACCATAAACCGTTCTCTTACCCTAGCCTGTCCCCTAAACCGTCCCCATCCCCTAACCCTAACCCTAACCCTAACCCTTACACGAAGCCTTACCCTAACCCTTCCCCTAATCCTAAACCATACGCTAACACTAACCCGTACCCTAAAACGTACGCTCACCCTAAACCGTTGTCGTACCCTAACCTGTCCCCTAAATCGTCCCCGTCCCCTAACCCTAACCCTAACCCTAAACCTAACCCTTACTCGAAGCCTTACCCTAACCCGTCCCCTAATCCTAACGCGTACGCTAACACTAACCCGTACCCTAACACGTACGCTCACCCTAAACCGTTGTCGTACACTAACCTGTCCCCTAAACCGTCCCCGTAACCTAAACCTAAACCTAACCCTAACCCTTACCCGAAGCCTTACCCTAACCCGTCCCCTAATCCTAACCTGTACGCTAACACTAACACATACCCTAACACGTACACTCACCCTAAACCGTTGTCGTACCCTAACCTACCCCTAAACCGTTCCGGTCCCCGTCCCCTACCCCTAACCCTAACCCTAACCCAAACCCTTACCCGAAGCCTTACACTAACCCTTCCCCTAATCCTAAACCGTACGCTAACACTAAACCGTACCCTAACACATACGCTCACCGTAAACAGTTGTCGTACACTAACCTGTCCCCTAACCAGTCCCCGTCCCCTAACCCTAACCCTAACCCTAAACCTTACCCGAATCCTTACCCTAACCCGTCCCCTAATCCTAACCCGTAGGCTAACACTAAACCGTACCCTAACAGGTACGCTCACTCTAAACCGTTGTCGTACCCTAACCTGTCCCCTAAACTGTCCCCGTCCCCTAACCCTAACCCTAACCCTAACCCTAACCCTAACCCTTACCCGAAGCCTTACCCTAACCCGTCCCCTAATCCTAACCCGTACGCTACCACTAACACGTACACTAACACGTACGCTCACCCTAAACCGTTGTCGTACCCTAAACTGTCCCCTAAACTGTCCCCGTCCCCTAACCCTAACCCTAACCCTAACCCTAACCCTAACCCTTACCCGAAGCCTTACCCTAACCCGTCCCCTAATCCTAACCCGTACGCTACCACTAACCCGTACACTAACACGTACGCTCACCCTAAACCGTTGTCGTACCCTAACCTGTCCCCTAAACTGTCCCCGTCCCCTAACCCTAACCCTAACCCTAAACCTAAACCTAACTCTTACCCGAAGCCTTACCCTAACCCGTCCCGTAATCCTAACCCGTACGCTAACTCTAACCCGTACCCTAACACGTATGCTCATCCTAAATCTTTGTCGTACACTAACCTGTCCCCTAAACCGTCCCCGTCCCCTAACCCTAACCCAAAACGTAACCCTAAACCTAACCCTTACCCAAAGCCTTACCCAAACCCGTCCCCTAATCCTAACCCGTAGGCTAACACTAACCAGTACCCTAACACGTACGCTCACCCTAAACCGTTGTCGTACACTAACCTGTCCCCTAAACCGTCCCCGTCCCCATCCCCAACCCTAACCCTAACAATAACCCTAACACTTACCCGAAGCCTTACCCTAACCCGTCCCCTAATCCTAACCCGTACGCTAACACTGACCCGTACCCTAACACGTACGCTCACCCTAAACCGTTGTCGTACCCTAACCTGTCCCCTAAACCGTCCGCGTCCCCTAACACTAACCCTAACACTAACCCTTACCCGAAGCCTTACCCTAACCCGTCCCCTAATCCTAACCCGTACGCTAACACTAACCCGTACCCTAACACGTACGCTCACCATAAACCGTTGTCGTACCCTAGCCTGTCCCCTAAACCGTCCCCGTCCCCTAACACTAACCCTAAACCTAACCCTAAACCTAACCCTTACCCGAAGCCTTACCCTAACACGTCCCCTAATCCTAACCCGTACGCTAACACTAAACCGTACCCTAACAGATGCGCACACCCTAAACCGTTTTCGTACCCTAACCTGTCCCCTAAACCGTCCCCGTCCCCGTCCCCTAAACCTAACCCTAACCCTAACCCTAACCCTTACCCGAAGCCTTACCCTAAACCGTCCTCTAATCCTAACCCGTACGCTAACACTAACCCTTACCCTAACATGTACGCTCACCCTAAACCGTGTTGTACCCTAACCTGTCCCCTAAACCGTCCCCGTCCCCTAACCCTAACCCTAACCGTAACCCTAACCCTTACCCAAAGCCTTACCCTAACCCGTCCCCTAATCCTAACCCGTACGCTAACACTAACCCGTACCCTAACACATACGCTCACCCTAAACCGTTGTCGTACCCTAACCTGTCCCCTAAACCGTCCCCGTCCCCTAAACCTAACCCTAACCCTAACCTTTACCCGAAACCTTACCCTAACCCGTCCCCTAATCCTAACCCGTACGCTAACACTAAACCGTACCCTAACACGTACGCTCAACCTAAACCGTTGTCGTACACTAACCTGTCCCCTAAACCGTCCCCGTCCCCGTCCCCTAACCCTAACCCTAACCGTAACCCTAACCCTTACCCGAAGCCTTACCCTAACCCGTCCACTAATCCTAACCCGTACGCTAACACTAACACATACCCTAACACGTACACGCACCCAAAACCGTTGTCGTACCCTAACCTACCCCTAAACCGTTCCCGTCCCCGTCCCCTACCCCTAACCCTAACCCTAACCCTAACCCTTACCCGAAGCCTTACACTAACCCTTCCCCTAATCCTAACCCGTACGCTAACACAAACCCGTACCCTAACACGTACGCTCACCCTAAACTGTTGTCGTACCCTAACCTGTACCCTAAACGGTCCCCGTCCCCTAACCCTAACACTAACCCTAACCCTAACCCTTACCCGAAGCCTTACCCTAACCCGTCCCCTAATCATAACCCGTAGGCTAACACTAAACCGTACCCTAACACGTACACTCACCCTAAACCGTTGTCGTACCCTAACCTGTCCCCTAAACCATCCCCGTCCCCTAACCCTAACCCTAACCCTAACCCTAACCCTAACCCTTACCCGGAGCTTTACCCTAACCCGTCCCCTAATCCTAACCCGTACGCTAACACTAACCCGTACCCTAACACGTACGCTCACCCTAAACCGTTGTCGTACCCTAACCTGTCCCCTAAACTGTCCGGGTCCCCGTCCCCTAACCCTAAACCTAACCCTAAACCTAACCCTTACCCGAAGCCTTACCCTAACCCGTCCCCTAATCCTAAACCGTACGCAAACTCTAACCCGTACCCTAACACGTACGCTCACGCTAAACCGTTGTCGTACTCTAACCTGTCCCCTAAAACGTCCCCGTCCCCTAACGCTAACCCTAAACATAAACCTAACCCTAACCCTTACCCGAAGCCTTACCCTAAACCGTCCCCTAATCATAAACCGTACGCAAACTCTAACCCGTACCCTAACACGTACGCTCACGCTAAACCGTTGTCGTACCCTAACCTGTCCCCTAAACTGTCCGGGTCCCCGTCCCCTAACCCTAACCCTAACCCTAAACCTAACACTTACCCGAAGCCTTACCCTAACACGTCTCCTAATCCTAACCCGTCCGATAACACTAAACCGTACCCTAACAGATACGCACACCCTAAACCGTTGTCGTACCCTAACCTGTCCCCTAAACCGTTCCCGTCCCCGTCCCCTAACCCTAACCCTAACCCTAACCCGTACCCGAAGCCTTACCCTAACCCGTCCTCTGATCCTAACCCGTACGCTATCACTAACCCGTACCCTAACACGTACGCTCACCCTAAACCGTGTCGTACACTAACCTGTCCCCTAACCCGTCCCCGTCCCCTAACCCTAACCCTAACCCTAACCCTAACCCTTACACGAAGCCTTACCCTAACCCTTCCCCTAATCCTAAACCATACGCTAACACTAACCCGTACCCTAACACGTACGCTCACCCTAAACAGTTGTCGTACCCTAACCTGTCCCCTAAATCGTCCCCGTCCCCTAACCCTAACCCTAACCCTAAACCTAACCCTTACTCGAAGCCTTACCCTAACCCGTCCCCTAATCCTAACGCGTACGCTAACACTAACCCGTACCCTAACACGTACGCTCACCCTAAACCGTTGTCGTACACTAACCTGTCCCCTAAACCGTCCCCGTAACCTAAACCTAAACCTAAACCTAACCCTTACCCGAAGCCTTACCCTAACCCGTCCCCTAATCCTAACCTGTACGCTAACACTAACCCGTACCCTAACACGTACGCTCACCCTAAACCGTTGTGGTACCCTAAGCTGTCCCCTAAACCGTCCCCGTCCCCTAACCCTAACCCTAACCCTAACCGTAACCCTAACCCTTACCCGAAGCCTTACACTAACCCTTCCCCTAATCCTAAACCGTACGCTAACACTAAACCGTACCCTAACACATACGCTCACCGTAAACAGTTGTCGTACACTAACCTGTCCCCTAAACAGTCCCCGTCCCCTTACCCTAACCCTAACCCTAAACCTTACCCTAAGCCTTACCCTAACCCATCCCCTAATCCTAACCCGTAGGCTAACACTAAACCGTACCCTAACACGTACGCTCACCCTAAACCGTTGTCGTACCCTAACCTGTCCTCTAAACCGTCCCCGTCCCCTAACCCTAACCCTAACCCTAAACCTAACCCTTACCCGAAGCCTTACCCTAACCCGTCCCCTAATCCTAACCCGTACGCTACCACTAACACGTACACTAAAACGTACGCTCACCCTAAACCGTTGTCGTACCCTAACCTGTCCCCTAAACTGTCCCCGTCCCCTAACCCTAACCCTAACCCTAAACCTAAACCTAACTCTTACCCGAAGCCTTACCCTAACCCGTCCCGTAATCCTAACCCGTACGCTAACACTAACCCGTACCCTAACACGTATGCTCATCCTAAATCTTTGTCGTACACTAACCTGTCCCCTAAACTGTCCCGGTCCCCTAACCCTAACCCTAACCCTAACCCTAAACCTAACCCTTACCCAAAGCCTTACCCAAACCCGTCCCCTTATCCTAACCCGTAGGCTAACACTAACCAGTACCCTAACACGTACGCTCACCCTAAACCGTTGTCGTACACTAACCTGTCCCCTAAACCGTCCCCGTCCCCATCCCCAAACCTAACCCTAACAATAACCCTAACACTTACCCGAAGCCTTACCCTAACCCGTCCCCTAATCCTAACCCGTACGCTAACACTGACCCGTACCCTAACACGTACGCTCACCCTAAACCGTTGTCGTACCCTAACCTGTCCCGTAAACCGTCCGCGTCCCCTAACCCTAACCCTAACACTAACACTTACCCGAAGCCTTACCCTAACCCGTCCCCTAATCCTAACCCGTACGCTAACACTAACCCGTAACCTAACACGTACGCTCACCATAAACCATTGTCGTACCCTAGCCTGTCCCCTAAACCGTCCCCGTCCCCTAACACTAACCCTAACCCTAACCCTAAACCTAACCCTTACCCGAAGCCTTACACTAACACGTCCCCTAATCCTAACCCGTACGCTAACACTAAACCGTACCCTAACAGATGCGCACACCCTAAACCGTTGTCGTACCCTAACCTGTCCCCTAAACCGTCCCCGTCCCCGTCCCCTAAACCTAACACTAACCCTAACCCTAACCCTTACCCGAAGCCTTACCCTAACCCGTCCTCTAATCCTAACCCGTACGCTAACACTAAACCTTACCCTAACACGTACGCTCACCCTAAACCGTGTCGTACCCTAACCTGTCCCCTAAACCGTCCCCGTCCCCTAACCCTAACCCTAACCGTAACCCTAACCCTTACCTGAAGCCTCACCCTAACCCGTCCCCTAATCCTAAACCGTACGCTAACACTAACCCGTACCCTAAGACATACGCTCACCCTAAACCGTTGTCGTACCCTAACCTGTCCCCTAAACCGTCCCCTTCCCCTAAACCTAACCCTAACCCTAACCCTTACCCGAAGCCTTACCCTAACCCGTCCCCTAATCCTAACCCGTACGCTAACACTAAACCGTACCCTAACACGTACGCTCACCCTAAACCGTTGTCGTACACTAAGCTGTCCCCTAAACCGTCCCCGTCCACGTCCCCTAACCCTAACCCTAACCGTAACCCTAACCCTTACCCGAAGCCTTACCCTAACCCGTCCACTAATCCTAACCCGTACGCTAACACTAACACATACCCTAACACGTACACTCACCCAAAACCGTTGTCGTAACCTAACCTACCCCTAAACCGTTCCCGTCCCCGTCCCCTACCCCTAACCCTAACCCTAACCCTAACCCTTACCCGAAGCCTTACACTAACCCTTCCCCTAATCCTAACCCGTACGCTAACACAAACCCGTACCCTAACACGTACGCTCACCCTAAACTGTTGTCGTACCCTAACCTGTACCCTAAACGGTCCCCGTCCCCTAACCCTAACACTAACCCTAACCCTAACCCTTACCCAAAGCCTTACCCTAACCCATCCCCTAATCCTAACCCGTAGGCTAACACTAACCCGTACCCTAACACGTACGCTCACCCTAAACCGTTGTCGTACCCTAACCTGTACCCTAAACCGTCCCCGTCCCCGTCCCCTAACCCTAACCCTAACCCTAACCCTAACCCTTACCCGGAGCCTTACCCTAACCCGTCCCCTAATCCTAACCCGTACGCTAACACTAACCCGTACCCTAACACGTACGCTCACCCTAAACCGTTGTCGTACCCTAACCTGTCCCCTAAACCGTCCCCGTCCCCTAACCCTAACCCTAACCCTTACCCGAAGCCTTAACCTAACCCATCCCCTAATCCTAACCCGAACGCTAACAATAACCCGTACCCTAACACGTACGCTCACCCAAACCGTTGTCGTACCCTAACCTGTCACCTAAACCGTCCCCGTCCCCTAATCCTAACCCTAACCCTAAACCTAACCCTAAACCTAACCCTTACCCGAAGCCTTACCCTAACCCGTCCCCTAATCCTAACCTGTACGCAAACTCAAACCCGTACCCTAACACGTACGCTCACGCTAAACAGTTGTCGTACCCTAACCTGTCCCCTAAAACGTCCCCGTCCCCTAACGCTAACCCTAAACATAAACCTAACCCTAACCCTTACCCGAAGCCTTACCCTAACCCGTCCACTAATCCTAACTTGTACGCTAACACTAATCCATACCCTAACACGTACGCTCACCCTAAAACGTTGTCGTACCCTAATCAGTACCCTAAACCGTCCCCGTCCCCTAACCCTAACCCTAACGCTAACCCTAACCCTAAACCTTAACCGAAACCTTACCCTAACCCGTCCCCTAATCCTAACTCGTACGCTAACACTAAACCGTACCCGAAAACGTACGCTCACCCTAAACTGTTGTCGTACCCTAACCTGTCCCCTAAACCGTCCCCGTCCCCTAACCCTAACCCTAACCCTAATCCTAACCCTTACCCGAAGCCTTACCCTAACCCGTCCCCTAATCGTAACCCGTACGCTAACACTAAAACGTACCCTAACACGTACGCTCACACTAAACAGTTGTCGTACACAAACATTTCCCCTAAACCGTCCCCGTCCCCATCCCCTAAGGCTAACCCTAACCCTAACCGTAACCCTTACCCGAAGCCTTACCCTAACCCGTCCCCTAATCCTAACCCGTACGCTAACACTAACCCATACCCTAACACGTACGCTCACCCTAAACCGTTGTCGTACCCTAAGCTGTCCCCTAAACCTTCCCCGTCCCCGTCCCCTAACACTAACCCTTACCCGAAGCCTTACCCTAACCCGTCCCCTAATCCTAACCCGTACGCTAACACTAACCCGTACCCTAACACGTACGCTCACCATAAAACGTTGTCTTACCCTAGCCTGTCCCCTAAACCGTCCCCATCCCCTAACCCTAACCCTAACCCTAACCCTAAACCTAACCCTTACCCGAAGCCTTACCCTAACACGTCCCCTAATCCTAACCCGTACGCTAACACTAAACCGTACCCTAACAGATACGCACACCCTAAACCGTTGTCGTACCCTAACCTGTCCCCTAAACCGTCCCCGTCCCCGTCCCCGTCCCCTAACCCTAACCCTAGCCCTAACACGTACCCGAAGCCTTACCCTAACCCGTCCTCTAATCCTAACCCATACGCTAACACTAACCCGTACCCTAACACGTACGCTCACCCTAAACCGTGTCGTACACTAACCTGTCCCCTAAACTGTCCCCGTCCCCTAACCCTAACACTAACCCTTACACGAAGCCTTACCCTAACCCTTCCCCTAATCCTAAACCATACGCTAACACTAACCTGTGCCCTAACACGTACGCTCACCCTAAATCGTTGTCGTACCCTAACCTGTCCCCTAAATCGTCCCCGTCCCCTAACCCTAACCCTAACCCTAAACATAACCCTTACTCGAAGCCTTACCCTAACCCGTCCCCTAATCCTAACACGTACGCTAACACTAACCCGTACCCTAACACGTACGCTCACCCTAAACCGTTGTCGTACACTAACCTGTCACCTAAACCGTCCCCGTAACCTAAAGCTAAACCTAACCCTAACCCTTACCCGAAGCCTTACCCTAACCCGTCCCCTAATCCTAACCTGTACGCTAACACTAACCCGTACCCTAACACGTACGCTCACCCTAAACCGTTGTGGTACCATAAGCTGTCCCCTAAACCGTCCCCGTCCCCTAACCCTAACCCTAACCCTAACCCTAACCCTAAACCGAAGACTTACCCTAACCCGTCCCCTAATCCTAACCCGTACGCTAACACTAACATATACCCTAACACGTACACTCACCCTAAACCGTTGTCGTACCCTAACCTACCCCTAAACCGTTCCGGTCCCCGTCCCCTACCCCTAACCCTAACCCTAACCCAAACCCTTACCCGAAGCCTTACACTAACCCTTCCCTTAATCCTAAACCGTACGCTAACACTAACACATACCCTAACACATACGCTCACCGTAAACAGTTGTCGTACACTAACCTGTCACCTAAACAGTCCCCGTCCCCTAACCCTAACCCTAAACCTTACCCGAAGCCTTACCCTAACCCGTCCCCTAATCCTAACCCGTAGGCTAACACTAAACCGTACCCTAACACGTACGCTCACCCTAAACCGTTGTCGTACCCTAACCTGTCCCCTAAACCGTCCCCGTCCCCTAACCCTAACCCTAACCCTAAACCTAACCCTAACACTTACCCGAAGCCTTATCCTAACCCGTCCCCTAATCCTAACCCGTACGCTACCACTAACACGTACACTAACACGTACGCTCACCCTAAACCGTTGTCGTACCCTAACCTGTCCCCTAAACCGTCCCCGTCCCCTAACCCTAACCCTAACCCTAACCCTAACCCTAACCCTTACCCGAAGCCTTACACTAACCCGTCCCCTAATCTTAACCCGTACGCTACCACTAACCCGTACACTAACACGTACGCTCACCCTAAACCGTTGTCGTACCCTAACCTATCCCCTAAACTGTCCCCGTCCCCTAACCCTAACCCTAACCCTAAACCTAAACCTAACTCTTACCCGAAGCCTTACCCAAACCCGTCCCCTAATCCTAACCCGTAGGCTAACACTAACCAGTACCCTAACACGTACGCTCACCCTAAACCGTTGTCGTACACTAACCTGTCCCCTAAACCGTCCCCGTCCCCATCCCCAACCCTAACCCTAACAATAAACCTAACACTTACCCGAAGCCTTACCCTAACCCGTCCCCTAATCCTAACCCGTACGCTAACACTGACCCGTACCCTAACACGTACGCTCACCCTAAACCGTTGTCGTACCCTAACCTGTCCCCTAAACCGTCCGCGTCCCCTAACCCTAACCCTAACACTAACCCTTACCCAAAGCCTTACCCTAACCCGTCCCCTAATCCTAACCGGTACGCTAACACTAACCCGTACCCTAACACGTACGCTCACCATAAACCGTTGTCGTACCCTAGCCTGTCCCCTAAACCGTCCCCGTCCCCTAACACTAACCCTAACACTAACCCTAAACCTAACACTTACCCGAAGCCTTACCCTAACACGTCCCCTAATCCTAACCCGTACGCTAACAATAAACCGTACCCTAACAGATGCGCACACCCTAAACCGTTGTCGTACCCTAACCTGTCCCCTAAACCGTCCCCGTCCCCGTCCCCTAAACCTAACCCTAACCCTAACACTTACCCGAAGCCTTACCCTAAACCGTCCTCTATTCCTAACCCGTACGCTAACACTAACCCTTACCCTAACACGTACGCTCACCCTAAACCGTGTCGTACCCTAACCTGTCCCCTAAACCGTCCCCGTCCCCTAACCCTAACCCTAACCGTAACCCTAACCCTTACCCGAAGCCTTACCCTAACCCGTCCCATAATACTAACCCGTACGCTAACACTAACCCGTACCCTAACACATACGCTCACCCTAAACCGTTGTCGTACCCTAACCTGTCCCCTAAACCGTCCCCGTCCCCTAAACCTAACCCTAACCCTAACCCTTACCCGAAACCTTACCCTAACCCGTCCCCTAATCCTAACCCGTACGCTAACACTAAACCATACCCTAACACGTACGCTCACCCTAAACCGTTGTCGTACACTAAGCTGTCCCCTAAACAGTCCCCGTCCCCGTCCCCTAACCCTAACCCTAACCGTAACCCTAACCCTTACCCGAAGCCTTACCCTAACCCGTCCACTAATCCTAACCCGTACGCTAACACTAACACATACTCTAACACGTACACTCACCGAAAACCGTTGTCGTACCCTAACCTACCCCTAAACCGTTCCTGTCCCCGTCCCCTACACCTAACCCTAACCCTAACCGAAACCCTTACCCGAAGCCTTACACTAACCCTTCCCCTAATCCTAAACCGTACGCTAACACTGACCCGTACCCTAACACATACGCTCACCGTAAACAGTTGTCGTACACTAACCTGTCCCCTAAACACTCCCCGTCCCCTAACCCTAACCCTAACCCTAAACCTTACCCGAAGCCTTACCCTAACCCGTCCCCTAATCCTAACCCGTAGGCTAACACTAAACCATACCCTAACATGTACGCTCACCCTAAACCGTTGTCGTACCCTAAGCTGTCCCCTAAACCGTCCCCATCCCCTAACCCTAACCCTAACCCTAACCCTAACCATAACCCTAACCCTTACCCGAAGCCTTACCCTAACCCGTCCACTAATCCTAACCCGTACGCTAACACTAACACATACCCTAACACGTACACTCACCCAAAACCGTTGTCGTACCCTAACCTACCCCTAAACCGTTCCCGTCCCTGTCCCCTACCCCAACCCTAACCCTAACCCTAACCCTTACCCGAAGCCTTACACTAACCCTTCCCCTAATACTAAAACGTACGCTAACACAAACCCGTACCCTAACACGTACGCTCACCCTAAACTGTTGTCGTACCCTAACCTATACCCTAAACGGTCCCCGTCCCCTAACCCTAACACTAACCCTAACCCTAACCCTTACCCGAAGCCTTACCCTAACCCGTCCCCTAATCCTAACCCGTAGGCTAACACTAACCCGTACCCTAACACGTACGCTCACCCTAAACCGTTGTCGTACCCTAACCTGTCCCCTAAACTGTCCCTGTCCCCTAACCCTAACCCTAACCCTAACCCTAACCCTAACCCTTACCCGGAGCCTTACCCTAACCCGTCCCCTAATCCTAACCCGTACGCTAA
>NW_027077746.1:947500-960000 GCF_963924675.1 Phocoena phocoena
ACCTAACCCTAACCCTAACCCTTACCCGAAGCCTTACCCTAACCCGTCCCCTAATCCTAACCCGTACGCTAACACTAACCCGTAACCTAACACGTACTCTCACCCTAAACCGTTGTCGTACCATAACCTGTCCCCTAAACCGTCCCCGTCCCCTAACCCTAACCCTAACCCTAACCCTTACCCGAAACCTTGCCCTAACCCGCCCCTAATCCTAACCCGTACGCTACCACTAACCCATACCCTAACACGTACACTCACCCTAAACCGTTGTCCTACCCTAACCTGTCCCCTAAACCGTCCCCATCCCCTAACCCTAACCTTAACCCTAACCCTAACCCTAACACTTACCCGAAGCCTTAACATAAACCGTCCCCTAATCCTAACCCATACGCTAACACTAACCCGTACCCTAACACATACGCTCACCCTAAACTGTTGTCATACCCTTACCTGTCCCCTAAAACGTCCCCGTCCCCTTACCCTAACCCTAACCCTAACCCTAAGCCCTACCCGAAGGCTTACCCTAACCCATCCCCTAATCCTAACCCGTACGCTAACACTAAACCATACCCTAACACGTACGGTCACCCTAAAATGTTGTTGTATCCTAACCTGTCCCCTAAACCGATCCCGTCCCCTAACCCTAACCCTAACCCTAACCCTTACTCGAAGCCTTACCCTAACCCGTCCCCTAATCCTAAACCGTATGCTAACACTAACCCGTACCCTAACATGTACACTCACCCTAAACAGTTGTCGTACCCTAACCTGTGCCCTAAACCATCCCCGTCCCCTAACCCTAACCCTAACCCTAACCCTAACCCTAATCCTTACCCGAAGCCTTACCCTAACCCCTCCCTAATCCTAAACCGTAACCTAACACTAACCCGTACCCTAACACGTACGCTCACCCTAAACCGTTGACATACCCTAACATGTCCCCTAAACTGTCCCCGTCCCCTAACCCTAACCCTAACCCTAACCCAACCCTTACCCGAAGCCTTACATTAACCTGTCCCATAAACTTAACCCGTACGCTAACACTAACCCGTACCCTAATACGTACACTCACCCTAAACCGTGGTCGTACTCTAACCTGTCCCCGAAACCGTCCCTGTCCCCTAACCCAAACCCTAACCCTAACCCTAACCCTAACCCTTACCCGAAGCCTTACCCTATCCCGTCCCCTAATCCTAAACCATACGCTAACACTAACCCGTACCCTAACACGTATGCTCACCCTAAAGAGTTTTCGTACCCTAACCTGTCCCCTAAACCGTCCCGGTCCCCTAACCCTAACCCTAACCCTAACCCTAAACTTAACCCTTACCCGAAGCCTTACCCTAACCCGTCCCTTAATCCTAACCTGTACGCTAACACTAATCCGTACCCTTACACGTACGCTCACCCTAAAACTTTGTCGTACCCTAATCTGTCCCCTAAACCGTCCCCGTCCACTAACCCTAACCCTAACCCTTACCCGAAGCCTTACACTAACCCGTCCCCTAATCCGATATCGTACGCTAACACCAACACATACCCTAACACGTATGCTCACCCTAAAGAGTTGTCGTACCCTAACCTGTCCTCTTAACCGTCCCGGTCCCCTAACCCTAACCCTAACCCTTACCCTAAACCTAACCCTTACCCGAAGCCTTACACTAACCCGTCCCCTAATCCTAACCCGTATGCTAACACTAATCCGTACCCTAACACGTACGCTCAACCTAAACCGTTGTCGAACCCTAACCTGTCCCCTAAACCGTCCCTGACCCATAACCCTAAACCTAATCCTAACCCTAACCCTTACCCGAAGCCTTACCCTAACCCGTCTCCTAATCCTAACCCGTACGCTAACACTAACCCGTACCCTAACACGTACGCTCACCCTAAACCGATGTCGAACCCTAACCTGTCCCCTAAACCGTCCCCGTCCCCTAACCCTAACCCTAACCCTAACCCTAACCCTTACCCGAAGCCTTACCCAAACCCGTCCCCAATCCTGACCCGTATGCTAACACTAACCCGTACCCTAACACGTACGCTCACCCTAAACCGTTTTCGTACCATAATCTGTCCCCTAAACCGTCCCCGTCCCCGTCCCCTAACCCTAACCCTAACCCTAATCCTTTCCCGTAGCCTTACACTAACCCGTCCCCTAATCCTATCCCGTACCCTAACACTAACCGGTACCCTAACACGTAGGCTCACCCTAAACCGTTGTCGTACCCTTACATGTCCCGTAAACTGTCCCCGTCCCGTAACCCTAACCCTAACCCTAACCCTAAACCTTACCCGAAGCCTTACACTAACCCGTCCCATAATCCTAACCCGTACGCTAAAACTAACCCGTCCCCTAACACGTATGCTCACCCTAAACAGTTGTCGTACCCTAACCTGTCCCCAAAACCGTCCCGGTCCCCTAACCCTAACCCTAACCTTAACCCTAAACCTAACCCTTACCCGAAGCCTTACCCTAACCCGTCCCTTAATCCTAACCCGTACGCTAACACTAATCCGTACCCTAACACGTACGCTCACCCTAAACCTTTGTCGTACCCTAACCTGTCCCCTAAACAGTCCCCGTCCCCTAACCCTAACCCTAACCCTAACCCTAACCCTAACCCTAACCCTAACACTTACCCGAAGCCTTACCCTAACACGACCCTTAATCCTAAACCGTACGCTAAAACTAACCCGTACCCTAACACGTATGCTCACCCTAAACAGTTGTCGTACCCTAACCTGTCCCCTAAACCGTCCCGGTCCCCTAACCCTAACCCTAACCCTTACCCTAAACCTAACGCTTACCCGAAGCCTTACATTAACCCGTCCCTTAATTTTAACACGTACGCTAACACTAATCCGGACCCTAACACGTACGCTCACCCTAAACCGTTGTCGAAACCTAACCTGTCCCCTAAACCGTCCCCGTCCCAGTCACCTAACCCTAACCCTAACCCTAACCCTAACCCTTACCCGAAGACTTACCCTAACCCGTCCCCAACCCTAACCCGTACGCTACCACTAAACCATACCGTAACACGTACGCTCACCCTAAACCGTTGTCCTACCCTAACCTGTCCCCTAAACCTTCCCCGTCCCCTAACCTTAACCCTAACCGTAAGCCTAAACCTAACCCTTACCCGAAGCCTTACCCTAACCGTCCCCTAATCCTAACACGTACGCTAACACTAACCCATACCCTAACACATACGCTCAACCTAAATCGTTGTCGTACCCTAACCTGTCCCCTAAAACGTCCCCGTCCCCTAAACCTAACCCTAACCCTAAACTAAACCTAACCCTTTCCCGAAGGCTTACCCTAACCCATCCCCTAATCCTAAACCGTACACTAACACTAACGCGTACCCTAACACGTAGGTTCACCCTAAACCGTAGTCGTACCCTAACCTGTCCCCTAAACCGTCCCCTAACCCTAACCCTAACCCTAACCCTAACCCTTACCCGAAGCCTTACACTAAACCGTCCCCTAATGCTAACCAGTACCCTAACACTAACCCGTACGCTAACATGTACGCTCACCCTAAACCATTGTCGTACCCTAACATGTCCCCTAAACTGTCCCCGTCCCCTAACCCTAACCCTAACACTAACCCTAAACCTAATCCTTACCCGAAGCCTCGCCCTAACCCGTACCCTAATCCTAATCCGTACGCTAACACTAACCCGTACCCTAACACTTATGCTCACCCTAAAACGTTGTTGTAAACTAACCTGTCCCCTAAACCGTCCCCGTCCCCTAACCCTAACCCTAACCCTAAACCTAACTCTTACCCGAAGCCTTACCTTAAACTGTCCCCTAATCCTAACCCGTACGCTAACACTAACCCATACCTTAACATGTACGCTCACCCTAAACCGTTGTCGTACCCTAACCTGTCCCCTAAACCGTCCCCTAACCCTAACCCTAACCCTAAGCCTAACCCTAACACTAACCCTTACCCAGAGCCTTACACTAGCAAGTCCCCTAATCCTAAACCGTACGCTAACACTAACCTGTACCCTAACACGTACGCTCACCCTAAACCGTTGTCGTACACTAACCTGTTCCCTAAACCGTCCCCGTCCCCTAACCCTAACCCTAACACTAACCCAGCCCTAACCCTTACCCAAAGCCTTACCCTAACCCGTCCCATAATCCTAACCCGTACGCTAACACTAACCCATACCCTAAAACGTAAGCTCACCTTCAAACGTTGTCGTACCCTAACCTGTCCCCTAAACCGACCCCGTCCCCTAACCCTAACCCTAACCCTAACCCTCACCCTAACACTTACCCGAAGCCTTACCCTAACCCATCCCCTAATCCTAACCCGTACGCTTCCACGAACCCGTACCCTAAAACGTACGCACACCCTAAACCGTTGTCGTACCCTAACCTGACCCCTAAACCGTCCCTGACCCCTAACCCTAACCCTAACCCTAACCCTAAACCTAACCCTAACCCTTACCCGAAGCCTTACCCTAACCCGTCCCCTAATCCTAACCCTTATGCTAACACTAACCCGTACCCTAACACGTACGCTCACCCTAAACCGTTCTCGTACCCTAACCTGTCCCCTAAACCGTCCCCGTCCCCTAACCCTAACCCTAACCCTAACCCTAACCCTAATCCTAAACCTAACCCTTACCCTAACCCTAACCCTAACCCTAACCCTTATCCGAAGCCTTACCCTAACCCGTCCCCTAAACCTAAACCGTACGCTAACACTAACTTGTACCCTAACACGTACGCTCACCCTAAACCGCTGTCGTAAACTAACCTGTCCGCTAAACCGTTCCCGTCCGCGTCCCCTAACCCTAACCCTAACCCTAACCCTAACACTTACCCGAAGCCTTACCCTAACCCGTCCCCTAATCCTAACCCGTACGCTAACACTAACCCGTACCCTAACACATACGCTCACCCTAAACCGTTGTCGTACCCTAACCTGTCCCCTAAATCGTCCCCGTCCCCTAACCCTAACCCTAACCCTAAACCTAACCCTTACTCGAAGCCTTACCCTAACCCGTCCCCTAATCCTAACGCGTACGCTAACACTAACCCGTACCCTAACACGTACGCTCACCCTAAACCGTTGTCGTACACTAACCTGTCCCCTAAACCGTCCCCGTAACCTAAACCTAAACCTAAACCTAACCCTTACCCGAAGCCTTACCCTAACCCGTCCCCTAATCCTAACCTGTACGCTAACACTAACCCGTACCCTAACACGTACGCTCACCCTAAACCGTTGTGGTACCCTAAGCTGTCCCCTAAACCGTCCCCGTCCCCTAACCCTAACCCTAACCCTAACCGTAACCCTAACCCTTACCCGAAGCCTTACACTAACCCTTCCCCTAATCCTAAACCGTACGCTAACACTAAACCGTACCCTAACACATACGCTCACCGTAAACAGTTGTCGTACACTAACCTGTCCCCTAAACAGTCCCCGTCCCCTTACCCTAACCCTAACCCTAAACCTTACCCTAAGCCTTACCCTAACCCATCCCCTAATCCTAACCCGTAGGCTAACACTAAACCGTACCCTAACACGTACGCTCACCCTAAACCGTTGTCGTACCCTAACCTGTCCTCTAAACCGTCCCCGTCCCCTAACCCTAACCCTAACCCTAAACCTAACCCTTACCCGAAGCCTTACCCTAACCCGTCCCCTAATCCTAACCCGTACGCTACCACTAACACGTACACTAAAACGTACGCTCACCCTAAACCGTTGTCGTACCCTAACCTGTCCCCTAAACTGTCCCCGTCCCCTAACCCTAACCCTAACCCTAAACCTAAACCTAACTCTTACCCGAAGCCTTACCCTAACCCGTCCCGTAATCCTAACCCGTACGCTAACACTAACCCGTACCCTAACACGTATGCTCATCCTAAATCTTTGTCGTACACTAACCTGTCCCCTAAACTGTCCCGGTCCCCTAACCCTAACCCTAACCCTAACCCTAAACCTAACCCTTACCCAAAGCCTTACCCAAACCCGTCCCCTTATCCTAACCCGTAGGCTAACACTAACCAGTACCCTAACACGTACGCTCACCCTAAACCGTTGTCGTACACTAACCTGTCCCCTAAACCGTCCCCGTCCCCATCCCCAAACCTAACCCTAACAATAACCCTAACACTTACCCGAAGCCTTACCCTAACCCGTCCCCTAATCCTAACCCGTACGCTAACACTGACCCGTACCCTAACACGTACGCTCACCCTAAACCGTTGTCGTACCCTAACCTGTCCCGTAAACCGTCCGCGTCCCCTAACCCTAACCCTAACACTAACACTTACCCGAAGCCTTACCCTAACCCGTCCCCTAATCCTAACCCGTACGCTAACACTAACCCGTAACCTAACACGTACGCTCACCATAAACCATTGTCGTACCCTAGCCTGTCCCCTAAACCGTCCCCGTCCCCTAACACTAACCCTAACCCTAACCCTAAACCTAACCCTTACCCGAAGCCTTACACTAACACGTCCCCTAATCCTAACCCGTACGCTAACACTAAACCGTACCCTAACAGATGCGCACACCCTAAACCGTTGTCGTACCCTAACCTGTCCCCTAAACCGTCCCCGTCCCCGTCCCCTAAACCTAACACTAACCCTAACCCTAACCCTTACCCGAAGCCTTACCCTAACCCGTCCTCTAATCCTAACCCGTACGCTAACACTAAACCTTACCCTAACACGTACGCTCACCCTAAACCGTGTCGTACCCTAACCTGTCCCCTAAACCGTCCCCGTCCCCTAACCCTAACCCTAACCGTAACCCTAACCCTTACCTGAAGCCTCACCCTAACCCGTCCCCTAATCCTAAACCGTACGCTAACACTAACCCGTACCCTAAGACATACGCTCACCCTAAACCGTTGTCGTACCCTAACCTGTCCCCTAAACCGTCCCCTTCCCCTAAACCTAACCCTAACCCTAACCCTTACCCGAAGCCTTACCCTAACCCGTCCCCTAATCCTAACCCGTACGCTAACACTAAACCGTACCCTAACACGTACGCTCACCCTAAACCGTTGTCGTACACTAAGCTGTCCCCTAAACCGTCCCCGTCCACGTCCCCTAACCCTAACCCTAACCGTAACCCTAACCCTTACCCGAAGCCTTACCCTAACCCGTCCACTAATCCTAACCCGTACGCTAACACTAACACATACCCTAACACGTACACTCACCCAAAACCGTTGTCGTAACCTAACCTACCCCTAAACCGTTCCCGTCCCCGTCCCCTACCCCTAACCCTAACCCTAACCCTAACCCTTACCCGAAGCCTTACACTAACCCTTCCCCTAATCCTAACCCGTACGCTAACACAAACCCGTACCCTAACACGTACGCTCACCCTAAACTGTTGTCGTACCCTAACCTGTACCCTAAACGGTCCCCGTCCCCTAACCCTAACACTAACCCTAACCCTAACCCTTACCCAAAGCCTTACCCTAACCCATCCCCTAATCCTAACCCGTAGGCTAACACTAACCCGTACCCTAACACGTACGCTCACCCTAAACCGTTGTCGTACCCTAACCTGTACCCTAAACCGTCCCCGTCCCCGTCCCCTAACCCTAACCCTAACCCTAACCCTAACCCTTACCCGGAGCCTTACCCTAACCCGTCCCCTAATCCTAACCCGTACGCTAACACTAACCCGTACCCTAACACGTACGCTCACCCTAAACCGTTGTCGTACCCTAACCTGTCCCCTAAACCGTCCCCGTCCCCTAACCCTAACCCTAACCCTTACCCGAAGCCTTAACCTAACCCATCCCCTAATCCTAACCCGAACGCTAACAATAACCCGTACCCTAACACGTACGCTCACCCAAACCGTTGTCGTACCCTAACCTGTCACCTAAACCGTCCCCGTCCCCTAATCCTAACCCTAACCCTAAACCTAACCCTAAACCTAACCCTTACCCGAAGCCTTACCCTAACCCGTCCCCTAATCCTAACCTGTACGCAAACTCAAACCCGTACCCTAACACGTACGCTCACGCTAAACAGTTGTCGTACCCTAACCTGTCCCCTAAAACGTCCCCGTCCCCTAACGCTAACCCTAAACATAAACCTAACCCTAACCCTTACCCGAAGCCTTACCCTAACCCGTCCACTAATCCTAACTTGTACGCTAACACTAATCCATACCCTAACACGTACGCTCACCCTAAAACGTTGTCGTACCCTAATCAGTACCCTAAACCGTCCCCGTCCCCTAACCCTAACCCTAACGCTAACCCTAACCCTAAACCTTAACCGAAACCTTACCCTAACCCGTCCCCTAATCCTAACTCGTACGCTAACACTAAACCGTACCCGAAAACGTACGCTCACCCTAAACTGTTGTCGTACCCTAACCTGTCCCCTAAACCGTCCCCGTCCCCTAACCCTAACCCTAACCCTAATCCTAACCCTTACCCGAAGCCTTACCCTAACCCGTCCCCTAATCGTAACCCGTACGCTAACACTAAAACGTACCCTAACACGTACGCTCACCCTAAACCGTTGTCGTACACAAACATTTCCCCTAAACCGTCCCCGTCCCCATCCCCTAAGGCTAACCCTAACCCTAACCGTAACCCTTACCCGAAGCCTTACCCTAACCCGTCCCCTAATCCTAACCCGTACGCTAACACTAACCCATACCCTAACACGTACGCTCACCCTAAACCGTTGTCGTACCCTAAGCTGTCCCCTAAACCTTCCCCGTCCCCGTCCCCTAACACTAACCCTTACCCGAAGCCTTACCCTAACCCGTCCCCTAATCCTAACCCGTACGCTAACACTAACCCGTACCCTAACACGTACGCTCACCATAAAACGTTGTCTTACCCTAGCCTGTCCCCTAAACCGTCCCCATCCCCTAACCCTAACCCTAACCCTAACCCTAAACCTAACCCTTACCCGAAGCCTTACCCTAACACGTCCCCTAATCCTAACCCGTACGCTAACACTAAACCGTACCCTAACAGATACGCACACCCTAAACCGTTGTCGTACCCTAACCTGTCCCCTAAACCGTCCCCGTCCCCGTCCCCGTCCCCTAACCCTAACCCTAGCCCTAACCCGTACCCGAAGCCTTACCCTAACCCGTCCTCTAATCCTAACCCATACGCTAACACTAACCCGTACCCTAACACGTACGCTCACCCTAAACCGTGTCGTACACTAACCTGTCCCCTAAACTGTCCCCGTCCCCTAACCCTAACACTAACCCTTACACGAAGCCTTACCCTAACCCTTCCCCTAATCCTAAACCATACGCTAACACTAACCTGTGCCCTAACACGTACGCTCACCCTAAATCGTTGTCGTACCCTAACCTGTCCCCTAAATCGTCCCCGTCCCCTAACCCTAACCCTAACCCTAAACATAACCCTTACTCGAAGCCTTACCCTAACCCGTCCCCTAATCCTAACACGTACGCTAACACTAACCCGTACCCTAACACGTACGCTCACCCTAAACCGTTGTCGTACACTAACCTGTCACCTAAACCGTCCCCGTAACCTAAAGCTAAACCTAACCCTAACCCTTACCCGAAGCCTTACCCTAACCCGTCCCCTAATCCTAACCTGTACGCTAACACTAACCCGTACCCTAACACGTACGCTCACCCTAAACCGTTGTGGTACCATAAGCTGTCCCCTAAACCGTCCCCGTCCCCTAACCCTAACCCTAACCCTAACCCTAACCCTAAACCGAAGACTTACCCTAACCCGTCCCCTAATCCTAACCCGTACGCTAACACTAACATATACCCTAACACGTACACTCACCCTAAACCGTTGTCGTACCCTAACCTACCCCTAAACCGTTCCGGTCCCCGTCCCCTACCCCTAACCCTAACCCTAACCCAAACCCTTACCCGAAGCCTTACACTAACCCTTCCCTTAATCCTAAACCGTACGCTAACACTAACACATACCCTAACACATACGCTCACCGTAAACAGTTGTCGTACACTAACCTGTCACCTAAACAGTCCCCGTCCCCTAACCCTAACCCTAAACCTTACCCGAAGCCTTACCCTAACCCGTCCCCTAATCCTAACCCGTAGGCTAACACTAAACCGTACCCTAACACGTACGCTCACCCTAAACCGTTGTCGTACCCTAACCTGTCCCCTAAACCGTCCCCGTCCCCTAACCCTAACCCTAACCCTAAACCTAACCCTAACACTTACCCGAAGCCTTATCCTAACCCGTCCCCTAATCCTAACCCGTACGCTACCACTAACACGTACACTAACACGTACGCTCACCCTAAACCGTTGTCGTACCCTAACCTGTCCCCTAAACCGTCCCCGTCCCCTAACCCTAACCCTAACCCTAACCCTAACCCTAACCCTTACCCGAAGCCTTACACTAACCCGTCCCCTAATCTTAACCCGTACGCTACCACTAACCCGTACACTAACACGTACGCTCACCCTAAACCGTTGTCGTACCCTAACCTATCCCCTAAACTGTCCCCGTCCCCTAACCCTAACCCTAACCCTAAACCTAAACCTAACTCTTACCCGAAGCCTTACCCAAACCCGTCCCCTAATCCTAACCCGTAGGCTAACACTAACCAGTACCCTAACACGTACGCTCACCCTAAACCGTTGTCGTACACTAACCTGTCCCCTAAACCGTCCCCGTCCCCATCCCCAACCCTAACCCTAACAATAAACCTAACACTTACCCGAAGCCTTACCCTAACCCGTCCCCTAATCCTAACCCGTACGCTAACACTAACCCGTACCCTAACACGTACGCTCACCCTAAACCGTTGTCGTACCCTAACCTGTCCCCTAAACCGTCCGCGTCCCCTAACCCTAACCCTAACACTAACCCTTACCCAAAGCCTTACCCTAACCCGTCCCCTAATCCTAACCGGTACGCTAACACTAACCCGTACCCTAACACGTACGCTCACCATAAACCGTTGTCGTACCCTAGCCTGTCCCCTAAACCGTCCCCGTCCCCTAACACTAACCCTAACACTAACCCTAAACCTAACACTTACCCGAAGCCTTACCCTAACACGTCCCCTAATCCTAACCCGTACGCTAACAATAAACCGTACCCTAACAGATGCGCACACCCTAAACCGTTGTCGTACCCTAACCTGTCCCCTAAACCGTCCCCGTCCCCGTCCCCTAAACCTAACCCTAACCCTAACACTTACCCGAAGCCTTACCCTAAACCGTCCTCTATTCCTAACCCGTACGCTAACACTAACCCTTACCCTAACACGTACGCTCACCCTAAACCGTGTCGTACCCTAACCTGTCCCCTAAACCGTCCCCGTCCCCTAACCCTAACCCTAACCGTAACCCTAACCCTTACCCGAAGCCTTACCCTAACCCGTCCCATAATACTAACCCGTACGCTAACACTAACCCGTACCCTAACACATACGCTCACCCTAAACCGTTGTCGTACCCTAACCTGTCCCCTAAACCGTCCCCGTCCCCTAAACCTAACCCTAACCCTAACCCTTACCCGAAACCTTACCCTAACCCGTCCCCTAATCCTAACCCGTACGCTAACACTAAACCATACCCTAACACGTACGCTCACCCTAAACCGTTGTCGTACACTAAGCTGTCCCCTAAACAGTCCCCGTCCCCGTCCCCTAACCCTAACCCTAACCGTAACCCTAACCCTTACCCGAAGCCTTACCCTAACCCGTCCACTAATCCTAACCCGTACGCTAACACTAACACATACTCTAACACGTACACTCACCGAAAACCGTTGTCGTACCCTAACCTACCCCTAAACCGTTCCCGTCCCCGTCCCCTACACCTAACCCTAACCCTAACCGAAACCCTTACCCGAAGCCTTACACTAACCCTTCCCCTAATCCTAAACCGTACGCTAACACTGACCCGTACCCTAACACATACGCTCACCGTAAACAGTTGTCGTACACTAACCTGTCCCCTAAACACTCCCCGTCCCCTAACCCTAACCCTAACCCTAAACCTTACCCGAAGCCTTACCCTAACCCGTCCCCTAATCCTAACCCGTAGGCTAACACTAAACCATACCCTAACATGTACGCTCACCCTAAACCGTTGTCGTACCCTAAGCTGTCCCCTAAACCGTCCCCATCCCCTAACCCTAACCCTAACCCTAACCCTAACCATAACCCTAACCCTTACCCGAAGCCTTACCCTAACCCGTCCACTAATCCTAACCCGTACGCTAACACTAACACATACCCTAACACGTACACTCACCCAAAACCGTTGTCGTACCCTAACCTACCCCTAAACCGTTCCCGTCCCTGTCCCCTACCCCAACCCTAACCCTAACCCTAACCCTTACCCGAAGCCTTACACTAACCCTTCCCCTAATACTAAAACGTACGCTAACACAAACCCGTACCCTAACACGTACGCTCACCCTAAACTGTTGTCGTACCCTAACCTATACCCTAAACGGTCCCCGTCCCCTAACCCTAACAC